>NC_053161.1:183956075-183989445 GCF_016835505.1 Polypterus senegalus
TCTTTGAGCACCTGGAGCAGCCGGAGTTTGCCATTAACTCTGTACTGCGAGGTTTATTAGTATGCGAGTGAGAGCTCCACTCAATAGTAGAAACAGTACATAAAGATGGTATTCTTGGCTGATAAATGGCTTATATTCAAGAGTGCTGAGTCTTTGTATGTTTAATTGTATTCTTGTAGATCAAAAGTAATACAGTAATCCCTCCTCTATCGCGGGGGTTGCGTTCCAGATCCCCCCGCGATAGTTGAAATTCCGCGAAGTAGAAACCATATGTTTGTATGGTTATTTTTATATATTTTACGCCCTTACTCTCCCACACTGTTTATAAATATTCTCCGCACAGTTATACAGTAAACCCTCGTTTATCGCAGTTAATCCGCTCCAGACAGATAAATGAATTTCCATGAAGTAGGATTCTTTATTTATAAATCTAATATTTTCGCAGTTAGAGCATTGAAAATATGTTTGCGACCTTCTAAATATGTTTAACATTATTAGAGCCCTCTAGACATGAAATAACACCCTTTAGTCAAAAGTTTAAACTGTGCTCCATGACAAGACAGAGATGGCCGTTCTTTCTCACAATTAAAATAATGCAAACATATCTTCCTCTTCAAAGTGCGCATCAGGAGTGGAGAATGTCAGAGAGAGAAAGAAAAGTAAACAATCAAAAATCAATAGGCCTGTTGCGCTTTTAAGTATGCAAGCACCGTGATAAAGTGGCCGCAATGAAGGGATCAATGTGAAGGTAGCCTTTCAGCATTTTTTAGAGGGGCATCCGTATCTTCTAGACAAACAGCCACTGTGCAAACAGCCCCTCTGCTCACACCCCCTCCGTCAGGAGCAGAGAATGTCAGAGAGAGTGAGAGAGACAGAGAAATGCAAACAATGAAAAATCAATATGGGCTTTTAGAGCTTTTAAGTGTGCGAAGCACCGCACGGGAAGCATATCGTATATCATTGAGGAGTTTTATTTAATACGTAATTCGTGCTCTGATTGGGTAGCTTCTCAGCCATCCGCCAATAGCGTCCCTTGTATGAAATCAACTGGGCAAACAAACTGAGGAAGCATGTACCATAAATTAAAAGACCCATTGTCCGCAGAAACCCGCGAACCAGCAAAAAATCCGTGATATATATTTAGATATGCTTACATTTAAAATCCGTGATGGAGTGAAGCCGCGAAAGTCAAAGCGCGATATAGCGAGGAATCACTGTATTTAGGTCTGAGATATCATTAAAGCATTGTATGTTGTTCGTGCCGATAATAAGTAAGTCTCTTAAAGTGCTGAGTGACAGGCTGTGTTATTCCTAAAGCACTTGTGTAGGGATGGGAATCGAAAACCGGTTCTTGTTGAGAACCGGTTCCCACTGTTTCAATTCCTTGGAATCGTTTGCCATTTTTGCAACCGATTCCCCTATCGATTCCAGTCGCCTCGAATGACGTCACCACGTTGCGTAGCATCATTTACCCCAAGCGGCACAAATGCTCAAAAGTTTGGTTATACTTTACGAGAAAGGATGACAACAGGGCAACTTGCAATACTTGCAAAGTAGATATTTCATCAAAGGGAGGAAACACTACAAATATGCAAAAGCATTTCCACACACAACACGTGATAATTTTAAATGAATGTCGTGTTTTTGATCCGCTCCAGACTAGTGAATCTCAACCCAGCAGTAATGGTAACGTTTGCACGTCCTCTCCCGTTAATAAGGCAAGTAAACTAATCAACTAACATTGCATATTATGTTAGCGCGATTTGCCTTATGGCCAAACCTGCTATTACTGTGCATTGCATTTAGATGACCATGACGAGAGAGACAGACAGTCTGGCTGGCTCAGATGCTGGTAGTTCTCGCTGCAGTCTACCGGTAGCTTCTCCTTTCACAGAGTGTGTGCAGGCATTCACCACCCCGTCTGAGAGGGTGTTCCCCACAGCTGGAGAGACCATAAGTCCAGAAAGATCATGTCTGCGTATAGCTATGTATGTGTGTGTTCATCTTAAAGTGCAACAGTAGACCAACCTGGTAACGAACTTGACGAGAACACTTACCCTTGAGAAAACAGGTAAATGGTAGGTAGAGGAAAATACTACGATAATACATCACTGAAAAATCCCAGAGACCCACGTGACACCTGAACTGAAACAGCAAACTGGACACTTGTGGCTAAAATGCAAAATGTACTTCTGTCTTCATACCACCTGCATCAAGGGCTTTTTTGTAGCAAATTGATTTTAAAATGCTTTTAATGCATTTAAATTTCTTCAGCTAAAACAGGGGCTCCAGAAAATCAGCATCATTTTGTGAGAGTTTTGGTAAACTAATAAAATTAAAAACACATGAATCACTCCAAAGATGGGAGTTCAGCAGAGGGGAAAGTTTAAGAAAAAAATAAAACCGTATTAATTTCCAACCACTAGTTAGTGATATCTATATATCTGTACTATCACTATATTTTTGCTCAACCTGAGACATGGAGGCTAACAAATCTCATCTGTGTAGTCTAAGAGCTCACATCTCACTCAGTTTAGCACCAGAGAGATAGCAACGAGTGCACATGAAATGAATTCTCAACACAAGATGGTCATTTACCTTCTCTCTGATTAGCGTCATATTGAGCTTGTGGACTCGTCAGAAAAAAACGGGTGTATTTAAAAGATTATTCAAAAACTGCTCAAGATTGTCAATATTACTGTATGCCGAGTGACAATATTTGGAGGCATTAGCAATGTCAGGCCTTGAATATGCTCTTTAATAGCCAGTGAAACACAAGGTGGAGCTCAAGCAGAGTCTTTGTTTAGTGTTATAAATTCCTCAAGTTTAGCAGAGGTTTATTTAATGAAATCCGCATTAAAATGCTGACGAGGGGAGAAATAGCTCAATCATAAAGCAGCAGTGGTCAGACAACAAGGACAAGAATACAAATACATCAATTGAGTTTAGATTAATAATAAATCTGGCAAGTGCCTGTGAAGAGGGAGGAAAATGCTGATTAATCAGGGAAGGAGATTCATCGAGCAGGGAGTTAATAAAGGCATTTGCACCCGTACCGATGATTATGTGGAATTCAGACAAAGAAAGGAAAGAATGACTATAATGTGTTACTCTATGGAAGTGGGCCATAGACTGCAACACAGGTGAGCTGTCTTTAACCAAACTCCATCAACACAAAATAAAACCTGCCTCTGAAACATCTCCAGAATCAAGAACCTTCAGCGGCACAGTATAGTGAACTCGGCCCAAAGCTCCATGTTTTTTACTAGTGGCCAAGAAGGACACTGACACACACTAACATGTGGAAGAAGCTCAAATGTCTTTAACCAAAAGAAACAAATCTTGAAAACAGGCTGTATCAGCCAAGCTCAAAGATAATAAATCAGCAACACTTGAGTGCTTGCAAGAAGAGGAGAAGACACTGAGATTAGACAGGAGAGAGAAAAACAAAGAGCAATAAAGGAGAACTGTAAATGAAATACGTTACAAGGTGCCACACGAGTTAACCCAGTAGCCCCACCAGCAATCATGTATAATGTAGACAGTTCCAGAATCCCACCCCTAAACCGTATATGCAAAAAACTAAACCGAGGTCTCTCAAATAAAAACACAGGAAAGAATCAACAGGTTCTGCTTAGAAGTGGGCAAACACAGAGAGAGCTCAGTAAACAATCCCATCCTGACCCCAACATTCACAATACAAGAGTCAATGAGGTGAAAATATAAAAACACACATCTGAAGAAAAATATGACATGTAACCAAATATTAAACAATTGTGGGTTGAGAGTATATGGAGCATGAAAGGCTCGTGTCCTGACCCCTCACAACCTGCAATGACTCTCTAATCACACGTGTATGTACACACACAAAATACACACATGGAAAAAAGAAAGAAGTAGCCATTATGAATCAATATTCAGGAAAATGTCTAAGCAGTACCGGTATATCATACATAAAACAGTCAAAGCAGCCAAACACCAGTGACATGAAGGAGTCAAAGGCACTGAGTGCCTGTTGAGGGTCAGTGAAATGCCGCTGCCCGACAGTGAAGGAAGTTTGAAGCTTTGCCAGACAAATCAGAAAAGCAGAAAGATCCATTTGTGGAGCCTTTTTGATCACCAGAGACGAGGTCTTATGGACTTGGTGTGGTGTTGACTGAATAATTAGGAGTAAAAGTAGACTTTCCATCCTTCAAAAGTTACATTTGAATTTTGTGTGCAGCTTTCAGAATAGTAACTCAGTCAGAACTCGACGTAGACATGTCACTAGCCTGGTATGTATTGTATGTGCCCGGCCTAAGATTAGAAAATTATTTCTTCATAAAGCCAAACATTTTCCCACTCTTATTATATGGAACGCCAATAATTCTGATGTTGCCTCTCCTAGATCCATCTTATTTTCTGTAAAGTTTCTTATGGGGAGATTGGGTCTCGGCATAAAATGAATATATTCTCTGTGTCATGTTGCTCCACTTGAGTACAGACCTGAATTAAAACTGACAGGAGTTTCTACTTTTCGTTTCTAATATCACTATGAAGGTCAGATAACCTCCTCTTTTCTGATGCATTCAAGGTCACACTTAGAACTCCATTTTGCTCCGATATAAAGGCCATCAATTGATTAACAGTGGAATCTGCTCCAGAGTTATCAACCGCCATGGCAGCTTCAATCAAACTCCTCTGGACTTTCGTCACTGGCCTTGAATGCAAAGAACCAGGGTGCGTCTTCCGATCTGAAAAATTCAAATGTCACACAAAAAACAACCAGAAGGTATGTTGATACTCTGATGAGACATTTGTGAGGTTAATTTGTAAAAACAGTAAACACAGGATAGTGTCATGGAGTACAACACAGACATTATTCAATTGAGCATCATGCGGACTCCTAAATGTAAACTTTATACAAAAAACAGCTGATTTAAATCACTAGCAACTAAAGCAATACAGAAGAATGAACAAAATAGTGCTAGGCGGTATGACCAGAATTCTATATCACGGTACTTTTCAAAATTGTACCGGTTTTACGGTATTCAACTGTATTTTTTTCCATGCATGAGTTATCCACATTTTCCACTGCGATTACTGCAATAGACTGGCTAAGAAGAACCTATTCCACAGTCATGAGCATTGAACATTATATATAAAAAAAATTTTAATGTGCACACAAGTACTAATACAGGTTTGCATGGCCCAATAAAGTGATAGTTTTCAAGGAGGGGGGCACTAATGAAGAGAAGGAATCACATTGCATGACAGTTGCAGTCAAAATATAGAACCTTTTTATTGAACAAATTTTGCAAACAACTTAAAACTATAATTTTGACAACATATTGTCAACCATCCAAAGAGGCATTTAGACTTAGTAAAATATCAAGAGGTGCTTGTCAATAGTTGTATTGCACTTAACATGTCTCAGAAAAGGAATAAATAGTGAATATTTTTTGTAAACCAACTACACTTTGTTAATGTTAACAATCTCTGTCCACTGACACGTTAGTGACTATTTAAACAACTTTACCATCATTAAACTGCATAATATTTAAACTAATAAATAATAACAATAAAATAAATACAATTTCCAGTAATAACACTATTACTTCAAAACACGATTGCACGACCGCGGGGAGTTGATGAGGTGATAGGAGCGAGTCACACCCGATTATTCTCTATTGCTTCATCAGCTTACTGTAGCATGTGAATAAGGAACTGCGCCCACAGAGATATATATTTATGGGCCAGCAAGATGGGGGGAAGCAAAAAAGAAAAGATAGAACACAAGGCGGTGAAAGATGGGAATAGGCAGTCATGGCAGATGAGCCAGACACCAGGAAAGTGAAGGCAGCACGAGCTGGGGCTCCGTGAGGGAGCACAGGCTGAGGCGATCTAGAGGCTGGTTCATACCACTGACTAAGAGTGTAGAGTAGGGCGAGCGAAATATAAGACCTCCCAATGGATCTGAGGAGCAACTGAGTGAGCGCGAATTAAGACAGAAGGTGTGCCGACCTAGGACGGTCTGGCTGCACAGTGTGGCAGCAGCCAAGACAGGAGTTGGCAAAAAAGCAGTTCATGCTGCAAAGGCTCTGCCAGCAATGCCCATAAAGGGTGAGCCCTTGCAGACAGAAGGTGGTGGGCTGCGACCGGGCGAGGAGAGAGACTGCATTTTAACCTCTACTTTAACACATTTATTTATTATGAATTTAATCAACACGTTTCACTGGTTTTATGGATTGGATTTGCTATTTATTTGGGTACTGTATTTTTATGAACACTGCACAATGGACACTTTTGGTTTTACTTTTGAATGTTTTTAACAAAAGCACTTGAGCACTTTCCACCATCCCCTGACTTCAATGATGCGTTGGTTCAACAGATTCCCATGTGGGAAGAGGGAGTATGTAGGGGACCGGCATCGTTACACTATTAACACAGTAACTAGGTACATCACACAGTATTGAAAAAAAAATAAATAAAACAAGTACAACTTGGCTTGCAGTATTATCTACTAATATAGAAACAGTATTCACACATTTGAACATAATGGTTCAAATCCTGACCTTTTAAAGCCAAAGTATATTCAGACAACAGACACAGCACCTTTTATCGTCAAAAGTTCTTCTGTGTCATCATGTTCAACTTTATCGTCTGCTACAGCTTCCGTTTAGGAATGTTGTCTGTCCATTTTCACTGCTCAATACCTCCACTAACGCATGTACTCTGTTGCATTCCTGTTTAGTGGTGCAGCAGTGAAAAGGTACCCCCTTAAACAGTTTCTCGCTGCGCCACGTTCTGAACGTTGTTAAGGCAATTTAAACCGGAGTTCCGGTATAAGAAAAATCCATATCATAACAAAAATAAAAAACAGTTTTTGGTATGAACCGGTATACCGCCGTGCACTAGAACAAAGTGAAGTATTAATGCACTGAACCACAGGAGCACCAGTAATCTAGGAAAAAAATATGAAGAAACCCGGGATCAGAGCCATTACTCGTATTAGTGTCTGCTCTGGATGAGGAGTGGCAGGTGAAACCAGGACTGGTCAGCTTTATCACCCACCGGTCTCACTTATACAGCCCTTTATAATATTCATGGACGTGCACTATGCTAACTGAAATTACATGTGTTGTGTTTTACTGTGTATTAAATTTAATATGAGTTCATGTATGCAAATGAAGTCTTATTTATTCATTCATTGTGTGGGTTTTTATTAATGAATTGCAGACATATGTCACATTTTTGATTAACTTCATTCACATCAGGAGATGTTCCTGCTAAAATTACATGAAAGGCTTCATTCTTCAACTTGACAGTTTCCCTTACTACTGCTATCCTCCAAAGACTGCTAGGGTTGTCATCATGACAAACACCAACAAGCTCCTGTCCAGAGATACTTACAGTGGTCTTTACTCCGAAGGCCTTGAACGTGATCAATTCAGTTTCTACCACGTAGCTAATAATGTGTATAAGGTAAATAGTAAAAAGGCAAAGATGCTGAGAAGAAAATAATCAGGGAACACCAAAACTATGAGCCAAAGGGAGAACCGAAAGTCAAACTGGAAGAAAGCACATAATTCTTAAGCAAAGAAATCAGAAAGAAAACAATCGGTTTTAAAAACCACAAGCACAAGACTTCTTCTGCAATTTCAAATACTCCAGAAATGCTCAAGCCAACCTTTACACAATCACCAATATGATGTCATAATAATCACATGATTATTATTGAGTAAATCCATACTAATAAAAGGCAAAGCCCTCACTCACTGACTGACTCACTGACTCATCACGAATTCTCCAACTTCCCGTGTAGGTAGAAGGCTGAAATTTGGCAGGCTCATTCCTTACAGCTTACTTACAAAAGTTAAGCAGGTTTCATTTCGAAATTCTACACGTAATGGTCATAACGGTCAACAACGTTCGCCATGTTGAACTCTCTTATTTATGGCCCGATCTTCTCGAAATTTGATAGGCGGCTTCCCTGCACTAACCGAAACCAACATACATACTTATTTTGGTGGTATGATGCCACTGTCGGCTGCCATATTGAACTTTTCAACAGTCTTTGTTACTTATGGGCCCATCATCAAGAAATTTGGTACACGGGTTCCCAACGCTAACTGAATCCTACTTACATACAAATATAAGTCCATAGCCTGTAGCTCGGTCACCGTGTGAGGTGGCATTGGGTCCCCCCCATCCCAACACCTCCCACGTTGTTGGCTGCATGCCTATATAAGACCATCCGTCGCTCCGGTCTCTACATTCCCTTCCTTACGTCTACCTACTGATAACTACAGCCTTTTTGTTTAATCCACGGCTTCTCAGCTGTTTTATTGTTTGTTTATTACAATTATAGTTATTGTATAGGTATTTTACACTTACTTTACATTGCTCAGGTACCCATTTCCTTTATCATTCCAACCCCCATTACCATGTCTATCGAGGTGATCACGATCGATCAATGAACTGTCACTTACCGAGTGGTTTCCATGCCCGGAGATGGCACCTACCGTTTCCATTCTCTTTATTACATATTGCACGGCCATATCAGGCTCACTTTTGATATCCGGAGGAACATTGTGTCTTATGTATTGAATGACTGGGACAGGTTCAAGGTGTGGACTGATGACGGCACAGGAGATAATTATTCTACACAGGAGCACTATAAGAGTGAAATGCTTAAGCCCTTCACCTATGGTTCTGCATGTGAGTTGATGGCTGCCGCTGAATTGTTCGGTTGTCCCTTTCAAGTGTACCGAAATTACCAAATATTTTACACCTTTCGACAACCGCCAATGCCTCTTAAACATCTTAGATTCACAGGTGACGATTTCAGTAGTGGACACTTTGATGTTTATGAATAATTAAACTCTCAAAAGCTAGATGTGATTTTATCGATGAAACCGGTTGTGTGCTTACAACGCTTGACAGATGCCGAATGTCACTTCAACACAACAAATCCTGTCGTAATTGAAACAAACCATGAAACTCAAACCGATTCTGACAGCAGCAATCCAAGCTGTGAGATTTGAGACAAGATTACTGTTCACATGGCCAACTGTAAGTTGCATGCTCAAGAGTAAGCTCAGCGCACAGCTTGGTCATGCTACAACCGGAGGGGCGAACTGACAACATGGTATACAAAGAGATCCTTAACAAATAATTACTGGCATATTTTCCCTCAGTTTAAAAAGGTTAAATTTTCTTCTTAATAAAAATTTTAATGCAGTACTTCGCCGCTGCGAAGCGCGGGTATTTTGCTAGTATTTACTAAACACAGCTTGATACTCATGACAATCAATAAATAACATTAACATTCTAACACACCAAGACTTCTCAAGTGCGTATGTAAAATAGTCCCATGAAAATCTAAACTTCACCTTTCAATGTCTTTCTCTTTCCATCAGCTGAAATACAGCACTAGCTAAGCAACCTGAACATTTACCATTAAATGATTCTCCTTGGGATTAATAAAGTATCTATCTAGACAAGTCAAAGCTGGAGAAAGTAAAACTTAAACAATACTAAAGTAAAGCACAAAAAGGCCTGCTACAAGAGAAAGGGAGATGAAGCAATACATAAAGTGAAGAGCTAAAGCAACAAAGTCTTTAATTTTCTCTCAGGTGACTGCAGTTCTATTAGAACAATCTGGACGAGAACAGGCCATTCAGCCCAGTAAAGCTCACCAGTCCTATCCATTTAATTCTTCTAAAATAACATCAAGTCGAGTTTTGAAAGTCATTTAAACCTTTACAGTCCAGTCAAGTCAGGTGTTCAACCAATGAGAGGAGACTGGAGGTGTGGTTTGGAGGCACCTAAACAAATAAAAGGGAAGAAATGTGGGTGCTGGCAAAGCTGTCTTTTATCGATAAAGATCTGCTCGTGAACATACATTTCTTATGTTTGTGTTCTGTAACAAACACGAGGAGACTAGTGATGTGTCGTTCGCGAACGAGTCGGCTCTAAGAGCCAATGCTTTGAAGCGAACGAGAGGAACAGATGCCCATCGAGCAGAGCCGAAGCTTCAACCGCTCCTGCTCAGCTCTGCTGAAAATCCATTCGGCAGGGATGGGACTTTATTTATATGGGCACACAGAACATTGGCTCATAATGCCGGCTCGTTCACGAACGACACATCAGACTAGAATCGTACCATTATGTGAAAGAAAGAAGGGGGGCAGACGCTCCGAAGACAGCAAGTGTTGGTACAGGCCAGGTACACAGAGCGACACTGTCGCTGCGACGGACAAGGAGCCAGATTTAAATGCAAGCACATCATGAAGAAAAAAAAAAGAAGAGTGAAGAAATAAGTGAAAGCCGAAAAAGCAGCAGCATCTGGCTGTATTTCAGTGATAATGGAGACTGCAAAGCTAAGTGCAGAATTTGTAATATGAAAATATCCGTTAGAGCAGGGTCAACAACAAACCTGCACAGACATATAAGAACCTCCCACCCATCCATGCAACTGGAGGAGAACATGCCCTCTCTCCTGCCATCCACTGACCCTGGAAAAGAGCCAAGCACTTCTGCTGCAGTGCCGGTAGGAAGACTTTGCATTGTCGCTACATTGGTCCCCTCAGAAAGAGTCTTCTCAAAAACAGGACAAATAATCACGGAGAGGAGAAATTACATTAGCCCATCTAAACTGAGGCATCTGGCATTTCTGAATGCCAACCTGGCCTAAAAACTTTTATTCAAAGAGTCAGTGTTGTGTTGTTGTTGAGTTTCGCCTTTATTTAATTTGTTTGCTGTGGTTTTGTGTCCCTCGGGGAATCCTGTGGGGGGTGCTCCGGGAGTACGGGGTACCGGACCCCCTGATAAGAGCTGTTCGGTCTCTGTACAACCGGTGTCAGAGCCTGGTCCGCATTGCCGGCAGTAAGTCGAGCCTGTTTCCAGTGAGAGTTGGACCCTGCCGGGGCTGCCCTTTGTCACCGATTCTGTTCATAACTTTTATGGACAGAATTTCTAGGCACAGCCAGGGTGTTGAAGGGGTCTGGTTTGGTGAACTCAGGATTGGGTCACTGCTTTTTGCAGATGATGTTGTCCTGTTTGCTTCATCAGGCCGTGATATTCAGCTCTCTCTGGATCGGTTCGCAGCGGAGTGTGAAGCGGCTGGGATGAGAATCAGCATCTCAAATTCCGAGACCATGGTCCTTAGCCGGAAAAGGGTGGAGTGCCCTCTCAGGGTTGGGGGTGAGATCCTGCCCCAAGTGGAGGAGTTCAATTATCTTGGGGTCTTGTTTACGAGTGAGTGAGGATCGGTGTGGCAACCACAGTGATGCAGGCTCTGCATCGGTCTGTCATGGTGAAAAAGGAGCTGAGCTGCAAGGCAAAGCTCTCAATTTACCAGTCGATCTACGCTCCTACCCTCACCTATGATCATGAGCTATGGGTAGTGACCGAAAGAACGAGATCGCGAATACAAGCGGCTGAAATGAGTTTCCTCCGCAGGGTGTCTGGACTTTTCCTTAAAGATAGGGTGAGAAGCTCAGTCATTCGGGAGGGGCTCAGAGTAGAGCCGCTACTCCTCTGTATCAAGAGGAGTCAGATGAGGTGGCTCAGGCATCTGATCAGGATGCCTCCTGGACGCCTCCCTGGTGAGGTGTTCCGGGCACGTCCAACCGGGAGGAGGCCCCGGGGAAGACCCAGGACACGCTGGAGAGACTGTCTCCGGCTGGCCTGGGAACGCCCTGGGATTCTCCCGGAAGAGCTGGAAGAAGTGGCCGGGGAGAGGGAAGTCTGTGCCTCTCTGCACAAGCTGCTGCCCCCGCTACCCGACCTCGGATAAGCGCAAGAGGATGGATGGATGGTTTTGTGTTAAGTTGTTAATTTAAAGCTTTTATTAAAATGTTAAATAGTAACTGTGTATTTTTTGTAATGAAGAAATGCATAAAAATACGTAATGTCTGAAAACAATGAATAAGAAATTGCTTATACACAAACCATTCATAATTGCTTAATTAGGCTAAAAAATAAGCATCCAAGTGATACTAAATGAAGAGCCATTCGGGAGCCGTAAGAGCCGGCTCTTTAAAGGGAGCCGAAGCTTTGAAAAGAGCCGGAGTTCCCATCACTAGAGGAGACCATTCATCAGACCATCAAGGTTGTTAGTTTAGCTAACAGTTAAGCTGTCCCAACATCACATCAAGATAACTCTTAAAGATTGTCAAGAGGAGATTATAAGAAAGCAAGAGGATAATAAAGCTGGGAAAGTATAAGAAAAGGCGATAAAAACAAAGCTTGGAGAGCAAATACAGGCATTTAAAAGAACATCTTTGCTTATTTAGTGCTTTCAATTTTTTTCAAAAATTACTTGCCTTTTCATTTTGATTATGTAATTTAAAGTTTTTTTATATTGTGTTTATTAATTACCCAAATATCTTTGTATTTTGTGGGTGAGACCCTAAGAGGTGAAGTTACACTAATATCACTTCGGAAATGCCACCCCAGCATTTATATTTGATATCACGGAGGTGGTCCTTCAGTTGTTTACTGACATTTGACGAGTGCTTTATTATAACTATTTAAGCCACCAATCCAAATTTGGCCTGTGCATGCTGAAGCCTCCTGTTGAGTTTGGAGTCAGGCTGCCTGGGTTGAGACCTATCTATAGATAGGTTAGTGAAGGTCCTAAGGACTCATTTATAAAGCTTGCATACACATAAAACTGGACTTGAAATGTGTGTATGCAACCTCCCATACAAACGTCAAGATTTACAAAAGAAACTTGACAGGGGAACAAACATATTTACCGTAACTCTGACCCTTACATACACAACATTTCAGTGAAACTGGGAAATGACAACACCCTCGATGAAGGACGAAAAGGCAGCCAAACCAGCTAAATGATGACTCGCAAGAATAATTCATTTCACCAAGCCATTATTATAATATGCGTTGATGTGACAAACATGACACCTCAAAAATTAGAGCTATGATGTACAGACTGCATTTTAGTTCCCTTAAAGGCAGCCAATGATATATATTTGCACTTAAGAAATTCTACTTTGTCACCACTTTATATCTGCTAGTTAGGGCTGGGCGATATATCAAAAATTTATCGTTACCGAAATTTATGACTCTCATCGACGTCATTTTGCCCATGTCGGTAAATTCGGTATTTTAAAAAAAAAAGAAAAGGCATGTGCAGGTTGGCGATGTTCATGTCCCTTTAAGACGCTGTGCTACATTACAGACTTGACGGGGTGGAGTCACATGACTCTACTACCTGTAACAAGACGAGACACGGGTGAACAAATGGAGGATGATTTAAATGTTGAAGCAGCAGAGACGAAGGTAGAGCTGGTGGAGGAGGAAGAGGAGACGCTTGTTAACAAAAAAAATGCATCATCAATCGTTTGGCAACATTTTGGATTCAACAAGGATGATATTGATCAAAAAATTGTTAAATGTAAACTCTGCAAAAAGACTGTTGCGTCAAGTCAAGGTAACACAACCAACCTCTTCCACCACCTGCAGCACAACCATGTGATTCAAATCGAAGACATAAAAAAAGCTCAAAGCGAGAAGAGATTAGGAGGACCAGTAAAAACGTCTTCCTCCACCAGGCAGCGGTCAATAACCGAAGCATTTGCTAGTACTCAACTATAAGAGCGAACTTCAAAAAGATGGCAAGAAATCACAAATGCTATAGGCTACCACATAGCAAAAGACATGGCTCCTATTGCTACAGTGGAACGCAACGGGTTCAGACACTTCATGAAAATAATTGACAAGAGATACGAACTCCCATCACGAAAATATTTTTCAAAAACTATCATTCCCAGCATGTACAGCACAGAGAGGAAAAAGGTTGCTGCTGAATTGAGATACGTTAAGCACGTTGCAGCCACATCCGATCTCTGGTCCAGCCGCACAATAGAGCCGTATATTAGTCTCACAGTTCATTACATCGACAACAAATGGGAGCTGCGTACCAGAGTGCTCGAGACGGCCTATTTTCCATCTGATCACACGGGGGAGATGGTTGGACAGGGGTTGAGAGCGATGCTGTCTGCATGGGACATCAGTGAAGAGGACCTTGTTGCTATAACAACTGACAACGGCCCAAATATTGTGAAAGCTGTCAAGCTCAATAAATGGACACGGGTGCAATGTTTTGGGCACAGGCTGCACCTGGCAGTCGGTAAGTGTGTACATCTTAATATATTTGGGTGGTGACATCTGGTGTGTTTTAAAGTGACTTTAATTCTGTGTGTCATATTCAAAATTGAAAGTATTAATGTTTGAATAATGTTTATATAGGCATAAAAATACTTAAGACTGCTGAGCAGCAGTGTATCCAGAAAGTTTTTACAGAAGACTTATTGTGAGCCAGTGTTGATCATGTTGTGCTGTGAAATGTAGCAAAATACATGATTTTTAAAATGTTTTATTACTGTGCCAACCCTTTTTAATTTTGTAAATATGGTCTGAGAGGTCTTATTTAATTCTTACTTTATTTTGCTTGCTTTATTTGAGAATTAGACCATGAATTGGGGTGATGTTGGGTGTGAAGATTTGGATAGATATGCTACCTCAAGGCCTTAGCAGAGATAGGCCTTTGTCCATGATGGCATTACATTTGCACAATCATTGTTTACTTTGTGAATAGCCAATGTGAAACATATTTATTATTAAACTATTTTGTTTACAAGGGATACACATTTTTTAGAGAGCATGGTTACATATTGTATCCTACACTTTTTATTTTGTTCAGTTAATAAATCTTAACCACTAAAAGTACTTACTACTATTGTCTTCATTTATTTTCAGTGACATTTTACAGTCCTTTAAAGTGGTAATAATATAATTGCAATGAATAGGTCTAGGGGGAATAATATTATCAAAATAACTGGAGGAACTATGCTGCCTGCCACAGCCCCATCAAATGAGAAAAAAAAAAAAGTTTGTTTTTTTGGCACTTGGGGTGGTTATCGTCCATTTATCGTTATCGAGGTTAACTGCTCAATTTATCGTGATATTGATTTTAGGCCATATCGCCCATGTTTACTGCTAGTTGATGTCTCTTCTCAGGGAAGTAGCCAACACCTCAACAGTACTTCTGCCAACCTTCACTCCATTATGCCTGCTGTGCTGGAATCCATTAACTGACTGCTGATGCACTACATCTGCTTTTTGTACAGTGCGGGTGTACATACAACACATGCCATGTTTTTCCCAACACAAAAAGTCAATCTGCAGCAGCGTCCAGCTCTCCTAACACAACTGGAACACTTTACTGCACTCATATTGTAGAAAGGGCATCTACAAGATTGAAGCTGCTTTTGTTAACCGTAAGCAGTGACATTCCATTAATACACAAGTCATCCAAGATGTGGCTGACAAATGTCATGTCTCCATGGTCTCACTCAAAACACGATTAATTTATTTTGAGACAAAGTAGCTTTGACAGACGTGATGTTGCTATACATGGTGAAGGATGTGTTGGTGAAGTAACCTGCTGAACCCTCAGTGTTTCATATGACCTGACCTATTCATTGTAACAGCAATCATGGCATTATATGCGCCAGGGGACAGTGGCTTCTTGCACAGACAGTTTTGCCCTACACCTTTCCTAAACCCCAGAGCACAGAGGAGAGGCGCTGTAACCACATGTGTGATCTTTCACTCTCAGATGAAGAGCAAAGTCAGATATTATTGAATGAAGGTGGTGGTGGCCTCAAAGTGTCAGGAAGAAGAGGCTGATTCACCAGCCCTTGAAGTTCTGCAGCATTCTGACTGCATAAAGAAGTGACAGATTAGCAGGCTCCATAGGTGAATGTTTTCAGGGTGGCAGTTGAAGTAGTGTTCACATACACATATTTAAAAAGTGACCGATTTACAAAAAGTAAATTTTGTAGTAATGTGCATACATCCAGTTTATAAATCTTAAACATTTTTTTTCAGGACGTACACATTTTCCTGTTTTTTTTTTTTTTTTTGGTGTGCACATATTTTCACACTCAATTCAATGCAAAGATTTATAAAAGTCACCGCTGGTCTGGTGTGTGTAAGAATGAATCCCTATGTCACCATGTGTGTGTCCCCATTTCACAGTGGTTTGGAGGCAAAAGATCACTGCACACCATTGCTATCACCTCATGGTGGAATCACAGTTTAGGGCTTTTTTGTTTCTGCAGGACCAGGACAGGATGCCATCATCAATGTAGCACTGAATTAAAAATTGTTACAAAGAAATCTGATAGGAGATGTTAGGATAGTGAAAGCTTGAGAGAAGTTATGGAATGAAAAAGAATCAGCTGAAACAAAAGAAGAAGTCAACAAGAGAAAGGCTTAAACAGAAGAAAGCTGGTGTTCCAGACTGGCCAATCAGAATGAAGAGCTTAGGCTTCATTGGCTTTACCTGAAGTCAGCTGATCATTGAAGGAATCCCTGAGACATCAAGGAACTGAAAATTTTGGAAACGATGAATAGACAAGAAATTGAACCCAGAGTAGCAGCTGCTGGAAAATGTTTGGTGGAGGTCATTGCAGCTAAAGGAGGATCAGAAAGTTTCTAAAGACAGGGGGTCACAAATTGGACTGTTCCCATGTTTAAACAATGTATTCAGGAATGACAAGGGTCTCATTGTTTGTTGTTAGTTTAAGACGACTGTGCTCGTCTGTTTTAGGAACTTAATTGAAGATCAGACCAAAGAATTAGGAGAAATAAAAGGAATTCCAAAGGGTTCAGAAACTTTTTTTTTTTACCAAAAACAGGCTTAAAGTGTTTGCATAATGTTATAAAAAATAATTGAAGTGCAGACTCCTAAACCCTGTAAAATGTAGTGAAATTACAGTGTTTAATATAGTTTGAACGTTTGTCTAAGATTCTTTTATATATATAAAAAAAAACAAGACAGCACTCTCAGGCCTATAACTCTGACCCTAAATTATACACCAATTGTTATTTTTCACTTACTTGTTTTTAATGACGTCTTAGGTGGTGGCTGACCTTCCTGTGTTCTAGGAGATGAAACATCTTCAGTTGTCTCTCTGTCAGACTGTAATGACTCATGTTTTACATTGATAGAAGACTCCGGAGATGAAGAGTGTCTGCTATGAGGAGAGACTAACCCGGTCACTGCTCCATCTTGATCTTCATAATGAAGGTCATCTTCCTTCACACTCTCCATACTCCTATAGCTGGCCATCTCAGTGCGGACACACTCTTTGTCCTCCTCTTTAATAATCACTGACCACAGTTCACAGACCTCTTCATTAATGTCCAGACTCTCCTGTTTGGGGTGGACACTCTCCCACTCACAGAACTCCTCCATGATGTTCATGTCAGCCTCACACGTCTCCTCTTTCACAGCCATTTAAACATTACAGTAAATGGCAGAGTTTTCTCTCTCTGTGGAAAAAAACAGAGAGGCACACAATCGCTAAATGTGACAATTGTTCAAATTAACATGGTCAAGTGATGAGATCGGCGACTGTGGTTGGCAAATCGGACATGCTTGGGAACAAAAACGTTCTTCAAAACTACTGTCATTTTCAACAACTTTGAAACAAATTTCAAGTTTATCAGCTTTGTCTTGTTTAAATACACTCTACACACATCACAAATATTTTAGTAATTAACAGATTAATAAACTCCTATTAAACAGCAGCAGCAGCTCCCAGTATTGCGAGATTGGCACAGTGGAGGCCTTGTGTGCCTCAGTCTTTCTTAAGGCTCCATTTGTGCTTCTGACGGACCAGTTTGCTATGGGTAACCCTAAAAGGGGGGGTCCAGAGTAAAAGCAGCTCATTAATGACCTTCAGGAATATTCTAATTAAATGAAAGAGGGCCTTGGCCGGAAGAGGGATGCCAGTCCTGACAGTGGTGCTCACCTAAGAGTGGCACATGGGGCGACCCACACAGCCTGTTTGGGTCTGTATGATAAAGTCACATGCGCAAGTAGCCAAATGGACCTTAACTTTGACCTCACCACTGTGGTCCAGTGCAAAACAAACACAAATAGAAGTTATTGGGGTACAGAAAGAAAACCAGAGTACCAGTACAGGGCAGGAGCCAGCTATAGACCACCATAGGGTACACTCACATTCAAGTCCACAACCACACCAAGACAAGTTAGATTTGCCAGGCCACTAAACCGGAGCATCTTTAGAGAAGTGGAGAAAATAAGAATAAAAGAGCAGACATGGAAACTACATAGAGACTAAAAAACAGGCTGAGATTCAAATTCATTATGACAGAACTGTGAGGCAGTAACACAAACCACAAATCTCTATTAACTTCTCCAATACTCACTAACAGACATTACTGGATTGGCTTTAGCACTGAAAAATGGGAGTTTTTTTATATTTGATAAAAGTTAAATGGGGAAAAAAGACACACATTTAAGTGTCCATCCAATCAATGCATGTAAATGTCTGCTGTTGGTTTGGTCTCGTCCGTTGCGAGAGATGGATGTCTGAAGCGGAGCTCCGATAGCAGCAGTGTTATTTTTCACATTATCTGCTTATTATCCCGAGATATCCTGTATTTATCCAACCTGTGGGGAACTCCTACAGTATATGCAAGCATATATAAACATGGCCAACAAGAAAGGGGGTCCAAAAGAACCAAAAACTAAAGCTACATTCAACCTAAGATCGGCAAGCCCAAGTTCAAGATACAGCCTTTCAGAGACTGACCTGGATCAGATGGGAAAAAGCACAGACTCCTCGGGACCACGGTCAGGTACATCGTCTCCGGCTGAGAGCGAAATGGGGAGCGAATATATGAGCAGGAGTGAAGCAGGTCTTGATAGCTCGCCGATCGGAGAAGATCACCTGAAACTGGAAAAGACCTTGCAGCCCGTGGTTTCAACTACTCCACGCGAGCCGGGAACATCGGGAGCACCGGCTACAATAGAGCCTGCCGCCTCACCTACGGTGCAAGAAAGCAGAATTGATCTGTCTGAATTGAAGGTGATGTTCGCTGAGCTCATGCAAGAGATAAAAAAAGCGAGAAGGCAAATGAGAAGCTGCGACAGATGCAGCAGCAGGATAAAGTCTTTAAAGATATGCTGGGTAAAATTGAAGTGGGGGTCGATTTGTTGTTAATTTTACTTTTTGTAAAAATTGATTGATTTGTATGGAATGATTGTGATAAAATTAATAAAACAAAAAAAAAAAAAGTCTGCTGTCTGCATTGGGTTAAGCAGGTTTGAGGCCGCGTGTTTAAATACAGATACTGACTGCCAACCTTTAACAGTTAAAAACATATAATTTATACTCTTAAAGGCGAGTTACTTCATGGCAGCACTGCCGTTTTTCTCTAACTATATCTTAGTATTTGTTCTCAGCTCGTATTCTCTAAGGCTCTTCTCCACGGTCATGGACTCCTCGTTTTTCACTTTGACTCCTCACTATTCTTTTAATGGCCGGCCGGTCACCACCTCCACGACTGTCTTTGAACTGAACACCGCGGAGGAATAAAAGGGAAACAAAGACAGAAATCAAAGCGCCGTACGTGTGGAATGGCCGTCTCCTCGATGTCTGCAATTCGGGAAGAAATCGACAAAAGGATCACATGGAGAGGAATGAACAGACGTGACTAAGTGCTACGAATTAAAATTTGGGACTCAGCCACGTGAAGTGAACCGCTGATAACAATGAACAGCAACAACACGCGAGCGGCCACAAGAGGATTCACTCGAGTAAAGTTCGGCGAGGGGCTAAAGAACACGAACTCGTCGCGCGGCGATTCCATACATCTACAAAATGCATTCCCCAAATACAGAGCACTTACTGCCTGCCTCTGAGCGATGAAATTGTTTCTGAACTCGATCACACTTCTGTCTCCCTCAGTAACAGTCTTGCGTCCATAATAGTAATGGGCCGCTCGATATTCAGGTTTCGACACTGTGTCGAGCTATTCAAGCAGTGCTTCGAGGCTTGCTGCAAATGCGCCCGTCACGTGATTTTGAGTCACGCTAGCGTAATGACGTCATTGATATCCGCGCAGTCAGCAGTCGATTTGGTTAGTTATTAGTCTGCTGAAGATCTTTGGTTCAAAGCGTAAAAGTAGTTGTCTAAGATACAGCGATAACGTACGCTAACCCGAGTTTAAATCCTAGTTGGGGCACAGATATGTTGAAATAACGATTTTAATATAAAACAACAGTAGTAGTATTACTTGTCTGAAAGTTAACAAATATATTTTGGAGACATTATGAACGATTTACATGGGGCACCTTTTTCCTCGGTGTGGAATCGTGTCCACCAAGAATCTGTAACAAATCGATGAGCATATTTTGCGTAAGGTAGCACGTATTATAACAATCCAGAATCTATTCTACCCCATGCCGATCATATCAGAGAGGCTAAGAAATGCTTCACTAAAGCCGACGTGGTCATTACACCAGTATATGCGCAAGACACTCCTCATTAAACGTTTTTACTATTCAGTGATTCCCAGATCTGTTGCTGATTTGTATTATTGATTTCCAAAAACCAATGTGAGTAAAAGCGTGTTCTGCATAACTAATCACAACTGTCTTTAAAACAGAATCAGCGCCATCAACAGTGTCTTCTGCAATTTTAGGAAAGCCTCGGGATTTCTGCGTTAATGAGACAAAAAAGTTGTAAAGAAACTTTGCAAATTCATCCAGAGGTGAACGTAAAGATCACTCAAGTACTGACAAGAAGGAGCAGCTGGATAAGCACATCTGGAGCCAAACTTTCAAAAAAGCACCTGACTTTGTCAGCAACATCCTTTCCTTCTGAATGCATCTTATCAAAGGCTGCGCGGGGGAGGGGTTAAGTAATCTTCCGAAGTGCAGCACAACAGAGTAAATAATTGACGTAAGTAGAATTACTGAAACACTAAGATTTTGTCGTTTCTGTATTCTTAAACCATCTTCCAGTTACACAATCCCTCGCAGTCACTGTCACATTTAACGTTCCCTGCTCCTTAAACTGTCTTGTTACCAAAAGCATCAACACTGAGTTTCATTCAAGGCTTTACCGTCCTTCCTTTCATACACATAAGACACACAATTCCTCTACATACGTGTCCAATAATAATAGTAAACTTGCAGGAACGAGAAAAAGCACAAGATGGGAATATTTATGACAACAGCCTGGGCATCAGGATGAGAAAATGCCTTGTCACCCATTACATGAGCTTGTCTGCCATCCCTCGGTTACACTGGCACACGTTACACTCGGGAGCAAATGCAGTGGAGAATACCGACAATGTACACCTTCAGAAGTGGAATAAATCGACTGTATAAGTAGAACATTTCAGATAAACAATTAATTTTATTAATCATAAACAATGCAACATAACTACTATATGTGTTGTTACTTTTTATTTATACTCACCAAACATTACATATCTACATGGGAAATGAACATGGGTAATATGTTCATAATCATTCTCACTGTCAAAATATATTAATGAGCAAATTGAGATAGCTAGCTTTTAGGAAACATAAAAAAGCATGTGCGCTGTCATTTAGGATAGAATGCATTGTTAACGTGACACACTCTCTACTGACACGATGTCACGAAAAAAAAGAAACAGCGCAGTCCATGAAAACTCAAATCCTCCTTGATGTTTGACCTTATGATTAATTGTCAATATCAAATCAATAAAGTCATTTTAAGAAGATGACAAGTCTGCTATAGTCAGTTCAATTAACGCTCCTTTTAAAAAGTTTGCTTATACAGAATATAAAACAGAATCTCAATGAAGCGGGACTCGCGAGTAGTAACGAATAATATGTGACACTGAGAAATTATAATTCCTAATAAAGGGAACAAGTAAAAACTACGACTTCCTAAAACGGACACTGTAAATGTAGGCATTTCAATAAATAATTTAGGAGGCTTGTGTGCATTTCAATATCGATTTAAGAACAACGTATGCCACCTGTTGTACTATAAACGGTAGCTCAAGCAGCACTTAACAGTAAAGAGTCTAACAGGACAATGACTGACTTGAACGAAGATGCTGCGCCGCTACACTAAAGGTTCACACAGTCATTCTGCATGTTTAAAAGGCGCTGATTGGCTGAAACTGTTTATGGCGAATTGTCCCAAGTTGGAAGTACCGTATAGCGATCAGAAACGAAAAGACACATTTAGGCATGGTGGACAGTAGTTTGTTTTTCTACAATACAAATTCAGTACGACACCAGGGTCTCCAAACACACAAATATGAAGCTTATTACGTTTTACAGTGAAACTCTTTACATACACAATATAATTAGGGACATGTACCCCCTTGCCGACTTCACTCGATTGATTGATTTGCTTGCTATTCGTCCAAGTTCGAAAACTTTGTTAAATGGAGGAATTAAAAAAAACAAAAAAACCTTTCCCAAGATAAAAATCAACAACGCAAACTCCTGGTGTTTTTACTGAGAGACAGTTGCAATACCATTGAGCCACCTAATCGGGATAATTAACGAGCTCCGCACAACTGAACTACTACTACTGTTCTTACTGCGGCGGATGTAGAAATATGTTGTTTGACATATGCACATTAAATTGGTTTAATTGACACGAGAGTATCATTGTTGTATTCTCCTAATGAAGACGAAAAAATTATATATATAGATGTATACTATTTGACGTACGGTTTTGATCAAAATTAAGCGCTCCATAAAAAGGTTGCACAATTTACGTAATCTTTTTATCTATACTAATAAAAGGCAAAGCCCTCACTCACTCACTCACTCACTCATCACTAATTCTCCAACTTCCTATGTAGGTAGAAAGCTGAAATTTGGCAGGCTTATTTCTTACAGCTTACTTACAAAAGTTAAGCAGGTTTCATTTCGAAATTCTACACGTAACAGTCATAACGGTCAATAACGGTCGACAACATCTGCCATGTTGAACTTTCTTATTTATGGCCCCATCTTCACGAAATTTGGTAGGCGGCTTCCCTGCGCTAAACGAAACCGATGTACTTACTTATTTCGATTGGATGACGCCACTGTCGGCCGCCATATTGAACTTTAAAACATCACCAATTTTCAAACTTCCCGTGTAGGTAGAAGGCTGACCCCATCTTCACGAAATTTGGTAGGTGGCTTCCCTGCGCTAACCAAAACCGATGTACGTACTTATTTAGGTGGTATGATGCCACTGTCGGCCACCATATTGAATTTTCCAAATGTCACTAATTCTCCAACTTCCCGTGTAGGTAGAAGGCTGAAATTTGGCAGGCTTATTCCTTACAGCTTACTTACAAAAGTTAAGCAGGTTTCATTTTGAAATTCTACGTGTAACGGTCATAACGGTCAACAACGTCTGCCATATTGAACTTTCTTATTCATGGCCCCATCTTCACGAAATTGGTAGGCGGCTTCCCTGTGCTAACCGAAACCAATGTACATACTTATTTCGGTGGTATGACGCCACTGTCAGCTGCCATATTGAACTTTCCAACGTCACTAATTCTCCAACTTCCCGTGTACGTAGAAGACTGAAATTTGGTACTTATTTTAGTGGTATGATGCTGCTGTCGGCCGCCATATTGAACTTTTAATGGAAACCGATGTCCGTACTTATTTAGTTGGTATGACACCACTGTCGGCCGCCATATTGAACTTTCCAACGTCACTAATTCTCCAACTTCCCGTGTAGGTAGAAGGCTGAAATTTGGAAGGGTCATTCCTTACAGCTTACTTACAACAATTAAGCAGGTGTCATTTCAAAATTCTCCGCGTAACGGTCATAACGGTCAACAACGTCCGCCATGTTGAACTTTCTTATTTACGGCCCCATCTTCACGAAATTTAGTAGGTGGCTTCCCTGAGCTAACCGAAACCAATGTACGTACTTATTTCGGTGGTATGACGCCACTGTCAGCCGCCATATTGAACCTTCCAACATCACTAATTCTCCAACTTCCCGTGTATGTAGAAGGCTGAAATTTGGCAGGCTCATTCCTTACAGCTTACTTACAAAAGTTAAGTAGGATTCATTTCGAAATTCTACGCGTAATGGTGATAACGGTCAACAACGTTCGCCATGTTGAACTTTCTTATTTATGGCCCCATCTTCTCAAAATTTGGTAGGCGGCTTCCCTGCACTAACTGAAACTAATGTATTTACTTATTTCGGTGGTATGATGCCACTGTCGGCCGCCATATTGAACTTTTCAACAGTCTTTGTTACTTATGGGCCCATCATCAAGAAATTTGGTACATGGGTTCCCAACGCTAACTGAATTCTACTTACGTACATAGATACATCCATAGCCTGCACCTCGGTCACCGTGTAAGGTGGCGTTGGGTCCCCCATCCCAACGCCCCCCACGTTGTTGGCTGCCTGCCTATATAAGACCGTCCGTCGCTCTGGTCTCTACATTCCCTTCCTTGCTTCGCCACGGGATTCACGTCTCCCTACTGATAACTACAGCCTTTTTGTTTAATCCACCGCTTCTCGGCTGTTTTATTGTTTGTTTAATACAATTATAGTTATTGTATAAGTATTTTACACTTACTTTACATTGCTCAGGTACCCATTTCCTTTATCATTCCAACCCCCATTACCATGTCTATTGAGGTGATCACCATCGATCAATGAACTGTCACTTACCGAGTGGTTTCCATGCCCGGAAATAATGTACCACCTACTGTGAAAGCTGGCCCGGACACACACAGACGGACATCATTTTTGCACCCACACACCGTTTATTTACACTTATTTACAATATACAAATATTACGTGCACTCACGAACCCCAGTGCCTCTTGCACTGATTTCCCCAAAGTCCAGGGCCCACAGTCTCTTTGCCTTTGTCCTGGCCGCCTCCCGTCCTCTCTCTCCAGCTCAGTCCTTCTGCCTCCCGACTTCCACCGCTGACTGGAGGGAGGCGGCCTTTTATGGGGAGCCGGATGGGCTCCAGCTGCTTCCGGCACTTAGCGGTGGCCACACCCCTGTGTGGCGGAAGTGCCGGCTGCGCACCCGGAAGCCGTCCGTGTCTCCCCGGTCGTCTTCCCCGGCACTTCCTGGTGTGGCGGAAGTGCCGGGCTCCCGGAATAAACAGGCACTGGGGCGCCGCCTGACGGTGGCCACGGGTCCCTACAGTGCTGGACTTCCAAGCCCTGTACCCGAGGCCCCCTGTCTAACCAGGACGGACGCCCCCACTCGTTCTGGAGGAGGCACACGCCCTCCTCCGGTCCTCTAAGGCGTCCCGGCCGGGCTCCATCCCCGGCCGAGGGCCACACGGGATGAACCGGCATCGGGGCGCCGCCTGGCGGTAACCACGGGCCCCTACAGGGTAGGGCTTCCATGCCCTCGACCCGTGGCTCCCAATAGAACCAGGACGGACGCCCCCTCGCGGTCTGGAGGAGGCACAAGCCCTCCTCACGTCCTCCTGGGCGTCCCGGCCGGGGGCCACACTACCTATTCCATTCTCTTTGTTACATATTGCACGCCATATCAGGCTCATTCTTGATATCCGGAGGAACATTCTGTCTTATGTATTGAATGACTGGGACAGGTTCAAGGTGTGGACTGATGATGGTACAGGAGATAATTAGACTACACAGGAGCACTAGAAGAGTGAAATGCTTAAGCCCTTCACCTATGGTTCTGAATGTGAGTTGATGGCTGCCTCTGAATTTTTCGGTTGTCACTTTCAAGTGTACCTTTTGACAACCGCCAATGCCTCTTAAACATCTTAGATTCACAGGTGATGATTTCAATAGTGGACAATTTGATGTTTATGAATGTTTAAACTCTCAAAAGCTGGATGTGATTTTATCGATGAAACCGGTTGTGTGCTTACAACGCTTGACAGATGCCGAATGTCACTTCAACACAACAAATCCTGCAAATACTGTTGTAATTGAAACAAATCATGAAACTCAATCTTTGAGACAAAATTACTGTTCACATGGCCAACTGTAAGTTACATGCTCAAGAGTAAGCTCCGCGCACAGCTTGGTCATATTACAACCGAAGGGCCGAACTGACAACATTGTATACAAAGAGATCCTTAACAAATAATTATTGGCAAATCATCCCTCAGTTTAAAAAGGTTTAATTTTTTTTCTTAATAAATATTTTAATGCAGTACTTCGCCGCTGCAAAGCGCGGGTATTTTGCTAGTATATGTATATGTGTGTGTGTATGTATGTATGTATGTATATGTATATATATGTTGATATATATATATATATATATATATATATATATATGTGTATATGTATATATATATATATATATATATAGATATGTGTATATGTAGATATGTGTGTGTGTATATATATATATATATATATATATATATATATATATATATATATATATATGACAGCAACACTCATAACAGTGACAAAACAATTACATTGACAATCATGTTACGTTATTTTTAAAATGTTTCCTTTTCTTTTTCATAACTTCTTTAACACGCTACTTCTCCGCTGCGAAGCGCAGGTATTTTGCTAGTATATATAAAAAGTTGATATATGACAATATATCTTTGACACTATGTATCCGACAAAGGAAATCACAGTTGTCCACACACTCAAAAAAATATTTAGGCCTAATATTTAAGATTTATGTGTTTTAATTGCATATAAAATTTCCATCTATTTGGATTACATAGTTTTAAAGTACGCAAACTAAAAAACTTAATGTGATGCAAATTCATCAGTCCAACATAAATGAAACAAGAACGAATGAGATTTATGTATTTGTATTAAATAGCCCAATGTCCTTTAAATATAAAGTAGCTAGGCTTATTTATTTGTTATGAATACATTCAATGTGTGTCAAATTCATAGGTTTATGTATCCAATATGAATAAAGCCAATTTGTTTAAAATGCATATCCAGATTCATGTTAATAAATCCATTCATTTTAAAATTATGCTTAATAATCAGTTAGACTCGATTTATTGACAATGTATGCAATGTATTTACTTTTTATTAATAAAACCAAAGTATTTTAAATTCATAACCAGGTATTTCAAAATATCTGTTTTTATGCATTCATGTCACAAAATAGACCAAAGACCACCATGTTTTTATATTTTACAATTTATTAACACTCAAGTCATGTTGCATTGCAAAATCTCAAAGGCAGCAACATCGATATAATGAAATAAGTTCAAATTTTGAAATCACATTCAGAAGTAGCATGAAAATGATCAGGTGAGCAGCTATGAGCCATTGGTTTTAACACATTGCTGCTTGTTACAATGCTAGAGTATATACAGTATATATTGTAAACAGGCTTTTGAGCTGCAATATCATTAAACCTCTTTAGGAAATGTGCTTAACAACTGTATAAAACTTGAGGTCGACAGATAGATCCAAAAAGATCAACAATGAAAACTGTAATGTAGTACAAAAGAGTTCCAAAGGAATCCCTGACATCAATTTTTAAAACGTTCTGAGCACCTCTAACAATATAAATGAACAAAGTTATGTGAAACTAAGCACATTTGCAGCAAGTCAATCTACTTTGATACACACAAATAAATATCAGTGTGTCAGGCCTATTGCTCTCAATCAATGGAGCATCCTAATTTTCAGTGACTGGACTTTTGGTGAGATCTTGGTTGTGTCCAGTTCCATCAAGATTTTCTGAAATACTTCAAAGGTGCACTTCATGTCCTTAGGATAGTTTACGTTAAGTGCATAAACCAGTCCAAAGAGCATCATACATCCAAAGGTGACACTTTAGGTTTTGTAGAATCTCCAAGCCTTCACGTGCAATGCCAACATCTGCTGGCTCCTCTTCAGGACTGGCACCCGTTGCACAAATGATATAGATGCCCACTGTTGTTTGTGCAATCCCCGACTCAGCATCTGCACCGTTACAGTCCTGGAGGATAAGCAAAGAAGAATGAGCTGTGTAACCATTTCTTACATTTACAGCTGATAAGCATCTCATTTAACTTGTAGGATCAAACTCCAAACTAATGCTGCATTTTTAGTCTTTCAGTACACACTACACACATGGGCAAAGCTACACTATGATATCTAAGAACATTAAAATAATGTAAATACATGTATATGCATAACTTTCATGTAATGTAAAGAGAGCAGGCAGACATACACTTACCATGTATTCTTTGACAAGAGTCTCCATGTCTTCATTGAGGTAGACACTTAAGCTCCTCAGGACGCAGTCCTGTTTAATGTTTATGTCTTCACTCTGAAACAAGCATACCAAAAAGATACCAAATAAAATGACATTTGTCAATGTACTGATATAATTTAATTAGTTAAACTAATACTGAATTTAAAGTTAAATCAATTAAGTATTGTTTTTAATTTACATTACCCGGGGCTGTACTTGGCGGATCCACTCCCAAGACATATTTGTAACCCTGTTATCCTAATGAATTTGATGAATTTCATATAATCTCAAATACAATATATAATTTCTGATTGTAAGTTAAATTTCGCATGAGAGAAGTTGTTTGTCCTTTGTGTGTATTAAGCTGCTTTAATGCAAAGATCAATAAAAGGTCTATGAATCACAATGTGAATATTTGGTAATATAAATTCATAAAAACATATACATATTTGCTACATGAAAATAAGGATAGGCCTGCAAATCTTTTTAACTTTTAGCAAAGGAGATAGGATTTTTTTTCTCTCTCTTTCCTCCTATTTTATTCCATGAACTTCAAAAGCTTATTGCTTGACTCAAAGAAATACTACATAAAAGCACGCTTACTGTAGCTGCAGGTGCTATTATGGCATGGATTTTCTGTCCTGCATATCCTCCTTTGTCACAGAAAACCTTCATCAGGCTATTGGTGTATCTGTTCAGTTGTCCAATGAATTTTGATATCAGTGGAACAGTTGTTATACGCATGAACTCCTGGTTGATCTGAAGCAAAGGTAAAAAGATATAACAAGACGTATAACACTGAATACAATTGGTATGAAGATTTGTGTCTACATTTAAAACTAATGGGTTATTAAACTTACTTCACTAACTTCAAAAAGTGCTGGCCATCTGTTTCACACCTCCACAATCATTGGCTCCTGAAGAACTTCTTGCCTTCTGTATGAAAAGATACGTTGCATCTTTTCCTTGATCACTGCCTTGTTATTCTTTTTTTAACCTCGGCCAAAAGAGAAACCCTTTCCATCTCTAGGATGTCTGTGGTCTCTCCTCTTGGATGGCTAGGGCAGAAATTAACCTCTGATTAAATCTAATTTCTGGGTTTTATAAATCAAAGTTTTGTATCCCACATACTTACAAAATCTAAGAGGTTACCCAGGTATTCTGTTTGGTCTGGGAAAAAACCTTAATAAGAATTAGGCACCTGTAAAAGACAAAAGGTTCCAATTGGGAATAAAGTACATTTAACTTCTTATTTTATAATTTTGAAATGTTCTTGCTTATGAAATCACAAAGACAGTATAAAGTTTAACAGATTTTTTTATTAGTAATCAGTTCTCCTTTTGACCAAAAATGTGTCCATTTTATACTGGCTGCAATAGGTCATGCTTTTGAAAAACATAATACTGTATATTTGACTGCCAGTCCAATCAAACTGGCATGGAAAATGTCTGGACCACCCTTAGTGTAGCTACTATTTACAAACTACTGACATTTTGTTTTTCCAGCTAATGTATATAGTGACAGATAGGGGGCAGTATCGCTCCCTTGAAACCCTGTCCACGACTCCAGACACAGGATAAAAGTCTAAAAGTTGACAAGAGCACCCTCTCCTCCACTATACTCATATAAATTCACAATTACAAATACAATAAACAATCCTCCACTCCCAGATGCATTGCCACCCTTCCACCTTCGCTGTCTGGGAGCTTCCACAGTTCTTTAATCCTCCCTGACCCAGAAGTGTTCCCAATCCCCAGTCCATGTCATTCCTTATCAATTCCTGGTCAGGTACAAGTCTTTTTCTTCATTCCGGAAGTACGTCACTTCTGCCATCGCTCTTCCTATGACGCACTTCCGGGTTATAGGGCACATATGACTCTTTGCCCCTCCCTGCAGCTCCCTCTTGCGGCCTCTGTGGTATCCAGCAGGGCTGTGGATAAAAACTCCATTGTCTATGATTCCTTGCTGTTCCTCAGGGCACCGCTATACTGCAGGGAGGGCTCCATCTGGCGGCCTAGGGGTATTGGCCGGGATGACAAGCCGGCCATATACCACAATGTATATATATATATATATATATATATATATATATATATATATATATATATATATATATAGTCACAAGAATGAGTCGGAGACATCAAAAAGAGTTGGGGCAGCCACCAGTATAATATGGTCGGCTGCAAAATTGCTTCGTTAGATACAAATTGTTTATAGGTTGGAGACCAGAACAGAACTGCCTGTACTGAGGCAAGATGGACGTTTTAAAGGCTTAGAAAGGAAATGACGTCAATGGGCAGGAACTGGGAGTGTCTTCCTCAGGCTCAGAAGTGATGTCATCCTTGGGGCTGGCAAGAGGCGGGATTTCCCGGGAAAGATCTGCAAGGGATTGAGAGAGATAGTCAATACACTCCGCCGCCACCTGGCCTGGCGTAGAATTACTAGTGAGTAAGCCCTTCAGCTGTTTCCCATGCGCACGTGTGTGACAATACATATATATATATTTTTTTTTTTGCATGATTGCCTAATGCCCAATTTTGCTTCTCATAATTGTAAGCCAGTGGTGTTCAAACAATATTTTACAATAAATGAGAAACTTTTCTAAAAATTGATCCAACTGCCATATGCACACTAGGCATATCATGATAGTAGTAACGCAAATACCACAGTTATCAGTATTATATCTTCATGGTAAAGTGTGATGAAAATGTTCAAAAAGTGCACAATCTGAAAAAAAAACACAAGATTTATATTTAAAGCCGCAAATAAAATTAGGAGCACTTGCAGTTTTTGTTTGCATAAAAATTAAAATAATGACACAGCCAATGTCTTAAGCAAATGCAAGACTTCAGATTTGGGTTGAAAAATCTCCTCACTGCTTTCTGCCATGTTTTTACTAACACAAACAAAACACACATTGCCTGCCCCTACGCCTGTGAGAATTACTTTGATTGATGCTGGGCTGTATATAACATTATATTTTCAAAGCGCAGTAATCAACAATGGTTTTAATGTTAATTTAAATTTTAAATTGCAGTGCTAAACGTCGGGAATGTTGCTATGGTGTACCGTGAACCAGTAACCATTTCACCCCTGCTTGCAAACAATAGTTTGAAATCGCTTCAATATGATATTACAGAATACGAAGAATGAGATCAACCGTAATTTGTCAGTTTCAGTGGTTACCAACCTGTGAGCAGTGGCACAATCATCCGTGGCTCCCCCACAACACTCTAACATGGGATTACACCTCGCCCACTTCACTTGCAGTCGCACACGTGCAGGTTGCATCGACACTTTTTATTACAAAGTTGGGTCGCACACTCATAAAGTTTGTGAAGCACTGTTCTAGTTAACCCATTCCCTTAATCTGGGATGAAGTGCATGAAGCATCATATTACCCGCTTCCCGATCCCACCAACAGTCTGTCCTCCTTGCGCTGTATTATTTGATCCGACAAAAAGAAACTCCGCTTTCGGTGCGCGCAACTATATAACATAGCTGATGATACCATCGAAAAAATCCTTTGCCTATTTTTAATTACTATTTCTTTTTAATTTCTAATGCGAGGAGTGTTAGCGAATGAAAAAGATGACTTCATAAAGCTGGCTGATTGTTTATTAGAACCGTGTGCAAGTTGAATAGCTATAGCAGACAAGATGAAAATTGGATCAATATAGTGATATAACCGTAATACAGTACCAGTTGTACAAAAATAACATGTACATTCATCGATAAGTGGCAGATTAAATACGATAAGTGCAGATGTAACTTACCAGTCACAATTTGGTAACAGTACAGGCCGCGAGGTGAGATGGCGGCAAGAACTCTTCCTCTTTAAAATGATACAATTTCCCGAAATGTATATGTAAACCAATCTCATACATTTTAATTAATTAAATCTACTTTTTTCACTGCTACACATATTTAAAATATTTTAATTCATTTTAACTGATTAAGTAATTTGAATAAATAAATGTTGAAAATATTAGATTTTACATAAAATCAAAAAGATGAAAATACGTAATAGTAAACTACACCATGATTCATTTTTTTTAGTGTACCTGAATTGTAGTTTAACCATATCAACTGAAGTGTGTAATGTCAATATAAATTACAAAATATACCTAGAGAGTTAAGTGTCAGATAGACTCTTAAAATATAGAGGTCAATGCCTTTGAGTGTGCTGAGGCTTCACAAGATTCAATAATCAGTGACCATGTCTGCTCGAGGCATCAAAGCCCATCATGATGCAATCTCAGTACTATGCATGTCTGCTCAGTGCTTCAAACCACAATGCATGGAGGTGGGACATTTCCACTCCTCATGTCAGCTTACTGCACATGCAAACACTCACACACACACTAGGGACAAGTTAGGATCGCCAAAGCACCTAACCTGCATGTCTTTGCACTGTGGGAAGAAACCGGAGCACCCGAAGGAAACCCATGCATACACGGGGAGAACATGCAAACTCTATGCAGGAAGGAGCCAGAAAATTAACCTAGGTCTCCTTACTGTGAGGCAGCAGTGTGATCAAGATGTATCTAATGAAAATATGTGTCTTGTTTAATGTGTATGATGAAATGGTAGATATAGCTAACATAGGTGGTTTCATTACTTGTATTAGCTATATTATGTTACAATAGGTAAACTGCAGGTCTTGTACTTTGAAAGTTAAGTTATATATGTGTATCAAGTCTTATTTGAGCATGCTTGAGATACATGATTAGTATGGCCTGCTCTTACGGTAAACAAGAATAAATGTTTCTGGCAAAGACAGATTTTTTTGAAAATTACTATAAATATGGATAGCTGCCTGCTCTTTGTTTCCAGTGCATTAGTAGATCTTCATGTCGGCGTCTGTATCAATTGATGAAGTGTCTACAGGGTCATCATTAACAAGGCTAACATGGGATGAAGTAATTGACAGTGTTGATCAAAGTAACACAAAACAGATCTCAGTGACATTTGGCTTTGCCTCCCTTCATCATGTCACGTGCAATTTTTAAACAAGCTTCAAGGTGTCGTTTTGAAACATTTGTGCATCAAAAGCTCAGCGTCTCATTTCCAATTCTCGTGATGATATAACAACAACAACATTTATTTATATAGGACATTTTCATATAAACAGTAGCTCAAAGTGCTTTACATAATAAAGAATAGAAAAATAAAAGACACAATAAGAAAATAAAATAAGTCAACATTAATTAACATAGAATAAGAGTAAGGTCCAATGGCCAGGGTGGACAGAAAAAACAAAAAAAAAAAAAACCTCCAGATGGCTGGAGAAAAAAAAACAAAATCTGTAGGGGTTCCAGACCA
>NC_053161.1:183989945-184016945 GCF_016835505.1 Polypterus senegalus
ACAAAAAGTAAATTTTGTAGTAATGTGCATACTGTACATCCGGTTTATAAATCTTAGACATTTTTTTTCAGGACGTACACATTTTCCTGTTTTTTTTTTTTTTGGTGTGCACATATTTTCACGCTCAATTCAATGCAAAGATTTATAAAAGTAACCGCTGGTCTGGTGTGTGAATGAATGAATCCCTAGGTCACCATGTGTGTGTCCCCATTTCACAGTGGTTTGGAGGCAAAAGATCACTGCACACCATTGCTATCACCTCATGGTGGAATCACAGTTTAAGGCTTTTTTGTTTCTGCAGGACCAGGACAGGATGCCATCATTAATGTAGAACTGAATTAAAAATTGTTACAAAGAAATCTGATAGGAGATGTTATGATAGTGAAAGCTTGACAGAAGTTAGGGAATGAAAAAGACAATCAGATGAAACAAACGAAGAAATCTACAAGAGAAAGGCTTAAACAAAAGAAAACTGGTGTTCCGGACCGGCAACTCAGAATGAAGAGCTTAGGATTCATTGGCTTTACCTGAAGTCAGCTGATCATTGAAGGAATCCCTGAGATATCAAGGAACTGAAAACTTTCAAAATGATGAATAGACAATAAATTGAACCCTGAGTAGCAGCTGCTGGAAATGTTTGGTGAAGGCCATTGCAGCTAAATGAGGAGCAGAAAGTTTCTAAAGACAGGGGGTCACAAACTGGACTGTTCCCATGTTTAAACAATGTATTCAGGAATGACAAAGGTCTTATTGTTTGTTGTTAGTTTAAGACGACTGTGCTTGTCTGTTTTAGGAACTTAATTGAAGATCAGACCACAGAATTAGGAGAAATAAAAGGAATTCCAAGGGGTTCAGAAACTTTTTTTTTTTTTTTTTTTTACCAAAAACAGACTTAAGAGTGTTTGCATAATGTTATAAAAAATAATTTAAGTGCAGACTCCTAAACCCTGTAAAATGTAGTGAAATTGCAGTGTTTAATATAGTTTGAATGTTTGTCTAAGTTTCTTTTTAAATAAAAAAAAAGCACAAGACAGCACTCTCAGGCCTATAACTCTGACCCTAAATCGTACACCAATTGTTATTTTTCACTTACTTGTTTTAGATGACGTCTTAGGTGGTGGCTGACCTTCCTGTGTTCTAGGAGATGAAACATCTTCAGTTGTCTTTCTGTCAGACTGTAATGATTCATGTTTTACACTGATTGAAGACTCCAGAGTTGAAGAGTGTCTGCTATGAGAAGAGACTAACCCGGTCACTGCTCCATCTTGATCTCCACAATGAAGGTCATCTTCCTTGACACTCTCCATACTCCTATAGCTGGCCACCTCAGTGCTGACACACTCCTCTTTAATACTCACTGACCCCAGATCACAGACCTCTTCCTTAATGTCCAGACTCTCCTGTTTGGGGTGGACACTCTCCCACTCACAGAACTCCTCCTTAACATTTATGGTCCTCTCCTCCTTGATCTTCATGTCATCCTCACACGTCTCCTCTTTCACAGCCATTTAAACATTACAGTAAATGGCAGAGTTTTCTCTCTCTGTGGAAAAACACAGGAATCAATTAAAACTGCATCATTCAGATCTAAACATATTTGATTTTTATAATATAATGTCAGTTAAAGCTGATGTCAAGTCAGACAGTTCATAGCAATCAGACACTAACTCACTGTTCCTGTCACATTAGCTGTAAAATGAATTTGAGAATAAAAGGAAGATCCAAGAGGCTAGAAGAAGAAGGAGGCCATCTTGCACAGTTGTGTGTCAACAGTATTCACTACTTTGATTGAACATTCAATACTGTTAGGGTCCCTGAATTTTGTTAATAGTTAATGTTAAGGAAGGTTTATAAAAGTTAGGCCTCAGGATTATGTTAAAAAACAGGGGCATGTGAAGGAGGAACTTAAAATCACTGGTCAGCAACTGCCCCAAGCTTACAAAATCCAAAACCATTATTTAAATCACAGCCTTCATTTACATAATCTTAGCGAGATGGAGGCAGTTGGCGTTGTGTCCCTGTAAAGATGGCCGCCTAATGTGAGACACCCAATGTCTGACTTCAACTAACCTGCAACTCACTAAGATAAATTTAAACAGGTTTGATTTTGTTTTTAGTCTTAGGGGCAGACTAGACTGTGTGTGCAGGAGAGCAGACAACCAGTGAATGTTTCCCTGAAGTAGAAGGCATAGAGTTAAGTGAAGAGGAGTAAGAAACCGCAGGTTTTGAACCTAACAAAAATAAGAGATGCTCCTCTTTCTGTTGTTTTGTGGTTCAGATAGCAAAACAAAAGGAGAAAAAAATAAAATAAAGGGTGAAGATTGCTGCTGAAGAGCAACAGCTGTTAACCCTTTGTACACCACAGGCGTCATCAGCAGCATGCTATTGGCTGTTAGAAACAGGGCTGAGCACGACTCTGCTGAATGGTCAGCACACAATCGCTAAATGTGACAATTGTTCAAATTAACATGGTCAGGTGATGAGATCGGCGACTGTGGTTGGCAAAACGGACATGCTCGGGAACAAAAACATTCTTCAAAACAACTGTCATTTTCAACAACTTTGAAACAAGTTTCAAGTTTATCAGCTTTGTCTTGTTTAAATACCCTCTACACACATCAAATATTTTAGTAATTAACACATTAATAAACTCTTATTAAACAGCAGCAGCTCCCAGTATTGTGACATTGGCATGGTGGAAGCCTTGTGTGCCTCAGTCTTTCTTAAGGCTCCATTTGTGTTTCTGACGGACTAGTTTGCTATGGGTAACCCTAAAAGGGGGGCAAGCAGAGTAAAAGCGGCTCATTATTGACCTTCAAGAATATTCTAATTAAATGAAAGTGGGTCTTGGCCTGAAGAGGGATGCCAGTCCTGACAGTGGTGCTCACCTATGAGTGGCACATGGGGTCACCCACATAGCCTTTTTGGGTCTGTATGATAAAGTCACATGTGCAAGTAGCCAAATGGACCTTAACTTCCACCACACCATTGTGGTCCAGTGCAAAACAAACACAAATAGAAGTTATTTTGGTATAGGAAGAAAACCAGAGTACCAGTACAGGGCAGGAGCCAGCTATAGACCACCATAGGGTACAATCACATTCAAGTCCACAACCACACCAAGACAAGTTAGATTTGCCAGGCCATTAAACCTTAGCATCTTTAAAGAAGTGGAGAAAATAAGAATAAAAGAGCAGACATGGAAACTGAATAGAAACTAAAAAACAGGCTGAGATTCAAATTCATTCTGACAGAACGGAGGCAGTAACACAAACCACAAATCTCTATTAACTTCTCCAATACTCACTAACAGACATTAAAGGATTGGCTTTAGCACTGAAAAATGGGAGTTTTTTTATATTTGATAAAAGTTAAATGGGGAAAAAAGACACACGTTTAAGTGTCCATCCAATCAATGCATGTAAAATGTCTGCTGTCGGTTTGGTCTCGTCCGTTGCGAGAGATGGATGTCTGAAGCGGAGCTCCGCTAGCAGCAGTGTTATTTTTCATATTATCTGCTTATTATCCAGAGATTTCCTGTATTTATCCAACCTGTGGATAACTCCTACAGTATATGCAAGTATATATAAACATGGTCAACAAGAAAGGGGGTCCAAAAGAACCAAAAACTAAAGCTACATCCAAGCTAAGATCGGCAAGCCCAAGTTCAAGATACAGCCTTTCAGAGTCTGACCTGGATCAGATGGGCGAAAGCACAGACTCCTCGGGACCACGGTCAGGTACATCGTCTCCGGCTGAGAGCGAAATTGGGAGCGAATATACGAGCGGGGGTGAAGCAGGTCTTGATAGCTCGCCGATCGGAGAAGATCACCTGAAACTGGAAAAGGCCTTGCAGCCCGTGGTTTCAACTACTCCACGCGAGCCGGGAACATCGGGAGCACCGGCTACAATAGAGCCTGCCGCCTCACCTACGGTGCAAGAAAGCAGAATTGATCTGTCTGAACTGAAGGTGATGTTCGCTGAGCTCATGCAAGAGATAAAAAAAGCGAGAAGGCAAATGAGAAGCTGCGACAGATGCAGCAGCAGGATAATTAAGTCTTTAAAGATATGCTGGGTAAAATTGAAGTGGGGGTTGATTTGTTCTTAATTTTACTTTTTGGAAAAATTGATTGATTTGTATGATTGCGATAAAATTAATAAAATGAAAAAAAAAAAAAAAGTCTGCTGTCTGCATTGGGTTAAGCAGGTTTGAGGCCGCATGATAAATACAGATACTGACTGCCAACCTTTACCAGTTAACAACATATAATTTATACTCTTAAAGGCGAGTTACTTCATGGCAGCACTGCCGTTTTCTCTCACTATATCTTGTTATTTGTTCACATCTCGTATTCTCTAAGACTCTTCTCCACGGTCATGGACTCCTCGTTTTTCACTTTTACTAATTTGACTCCTCACTATTCTTTTAATGGCCGGCCGGTCACCACCTCCACGACTGTCTTTGAACTGGACACCGCGGAGGAATAAAAGGGAAACAAAGACAGAAATCAAAGCGCCGTACGTGTGGAATGGCCGTCTCCTCGATGTCTGCAATTCGGGAAGAAATCGACAAAAGGATCACATGGAGAGGAATGAACAGGCGTGACTGGGTGCTACGAATTAAAATTTGGGACTCAGCCACGTGAAGTGAACCGCTGATAACAACGAACAGCAACAACACGCGGGCGGCCACAAGAGGATTCACTCGAGTAAAGTTCGGCGAGGGGCTAAAGAACACGAACTGGTCGCGCGGCGATTCCACACATCTACAAAATGCATTCCCCAAATACAGAGCACTTACTGTCTGCCTCTGAGCGATGAAATTGTTTCTGAACTCGATCACACTTCTGTCTCCCTCAGTAAAAGTCTTGCGTCCATAGTAGTGATGGGCCGCTCGATACTCAGGTTTCGACACTGTGTCGAGCTATCGAAGCACCGCTTCGAGGCTTGCTTCAAATGCGCCCGTCACGTGATTTTGAGCACGCTAGCGTAATGACGTCATTGATATCCGCGCAGTCAGTAACTAGTCTACTGAAGTGCTTTGGCTCAAAGTGTAAAAGCGGTTGTCTGTGCTATATTGATAAAATACGCTAACCCGAGTTCAAATCCTAGTTGGGGCTCGCATATGTTGAAATAAGGATTTTGTATAAAACAGTTAAGTAGTACTTGTTTGAAAGTTAACAAATATATTTTGGAGACATTATGAACGATTTACATGGGGCACCTTTTTCCTCGGTGTGGAATTGTGTCCACCAAGAATCTGTAACAAATCGATGAGCATATTTTGCGTAAGGTAGCACGTATTGTAACAATCCAGAATCTATTCTACCCCATGTCGATCATATCACAGAGGCTAAGAAATGCTTCACTAAAGCCGACGTGGTCATTACACCAGTATATGCGCAAGACATTCCTCATTAAACGTTTTTACTATTCAGTGATTCCCAGATCTGTTGCTGATTTGTATTATTGATTTCCAAAAGCAATGTGAGTAAAAGCGTGTTCTGCATAACTAATCACAACTGTCTTTAAAACAGAATCAGCGCCATCAACAGTGTCTTCTGCAATTTTAGGAAAGCCTCGGGATTTCTGCGTTAATGAGACAAAAAAGTTGTAAAGAAACTTTGCAAATTCATCCAAAGGTGAACGTAAAGATCACTCAAGTACTGAGAAGAAGGAGCAGCTGGATAAGCACATCTGGAGCCAAACTTTCAAAAAAGCACCTGACTTTGTCATGAACATTCCTTTAGTTGTGAATTCATCTTATCAAAGGCTGCGCTGGGGGGGTAAATAAGTAATCTTCCGAAGTGCAGCACAACAGAGTAAATAATTGATGTAAATAGAATTACTGAAAGACTAAGTTTTTGCCGTTTCTGTATTCTTAAACCATCTTCCAGTTACACAATCCCCCGCAGTCAATGTCACATTCAATGTTCTCTGCTCCTTAACCTGTCTTGTTACCCAAAGCATCAACACTCAGTTTCATTCAAGGCTTTACCGTCCTTCCTTTCATAGACATAAAATAAAACACATTTCCTCTACATGTCCAATAATAATAGTAAACTTGCAGGAACGAGAAAAGCACAAGATGGGAATATTTATGACAAGAGCCTGGACATCAGGATGAGAATGTGCCTTGTCACCCATTACGTGAGCTCGTCTGCCATCCCTCGGTTACACTGGCACACGTTACACTCTGGAGCAAATGCAATGGAGAATATCAATCAATCAATCAACATTTATTTATATAGCACATATTCATACAAAAATGTAGCTCAAAGTGCTTTACAAAATGAATAGAAAAATAGAAGACACAATAAAAATAAACATAAGTCAACATTAATTAACATAGAATAAGTAAGGTCCGATGGCCAGGGTGGACAGAAAAAAAAAAAAAACTCCAAAGGCTGGAGAAAAAAATAAAATCTGTAGGGGTTCCAGACCACGAGACCGCCCAGTCCCCTCTGGGCAATCTACCTAACATAAGTCAAACAGTCCTCTTTGTATTTAGGGTTTTCATGGAAGGACCTGATGATGATGGTCACGTAGACTTCTGGCTTTCAGTCCATCAATGTTGGTGCATCATGATGCTTTGAGTAGGTGGTGGTGGCGCAGGCCACCGGAAAAAAACAGAAGAGAGAGTAGGGGTCAGTATGGATTTTGGAGCCACTGTGAATAGTTATTATGAAGAATTGAACATACAGAGTATCAGGATTAAGTTAAAGTGAAGTTATAAAAGGCCATGTTAAAGTAATAACATGTAATAAAGTAATACCGACAATGTACACCTTCAGAAGTGGAATAAATCGACTGTATACGTAGAACATTTCAGATAAACGATGAATTTTGTTAATCATAAACAATGCAACATAACTATTATATGTGTTGTTACTTTTTATTTATACTCACCAAACGTTACAGATCTACATGGGAAATGAACACAGGTAATATGTTTATAATCATTCTCACTAAAAGACACTGTCAAAATATATTAATGAGAAAATTGAGACACATTGGCCTTTAGGAAATATAAAAAAGTGTGTGCGCTGTCACTTAGGACAGAATGCATTGTTAACGTGACGCACTCTCTACTGACGATGTCACGAAAAAAGAAACAGCGCAGTCCATGCAAACTCAAATCCTCCTTGATGTTTGACCTAATGATTAATTGTCAATATCAAATCAATAAAGTCATTTTAAGAAGATGACAAGTCTGCTATAGTCAGTTTAATCAACGCTACTTTTAAAAAGTTTCCTTATACAGAATATAAAACAGAATCTCAATGATACGGGACTCGAGTAGTAACGAATAATATGTGACACTGAGAAATTATAATTCCTAATAACGGGAACAAGTAAAAACTACGACTTCCTAAAACGGACACTGTAAATGTAGGCATTTCAATAAATAATTTAGGAGACTTGTGTGTGCATTTCAATATCGATTTAAGAACTACGTAGGCCACCTGTTGTACTATAAACGGTAGCTCAAGCAGCACTTAACAGTAAATAGTCTAACAGGACAATGACTGACTGAAACGAAGATGCTGCACCGCAACAATAAAGGTTCACACTGTCGTTCTGCATGTTTAGAAGGCGCTGGTTGGCTGAAACTGTTTATAGCGAATTGTCCCAAGTTGGAAGTGCCATATAGCGATCAGACACGAAAAGACACATTTAGGCATAATGGACAGTAGTTTATTTTTCTACAATACAAATTCAGTACGACACCTGGGTCTCCAAACACACAAATATGAAGCTTATTACATTTTACAGTGAAACTCTTTACATACACAATATAATTAGGGGCGTGTGCCACCTGCCCGACTACGGTGGCCCAACCTTCCCTCGATAGCTCGATTCGCTCACTATCCGTCCAAGCTTGTTAAATGGAGGAATAGAAAAAAAACTTTCACAAGAGGAGGATCAGCGACGAACCTGAGCGACAACACCACTGAGCCACCTAATCCGGATAATTAACGAGCTCTGCACAACTGAACTACTACTACTGTTCTTACTGCGGCGGATGAAATATGTTGTTTGACATATGCACGTTAAAATGGTTTAATTGATACGAGAGTATCATTGTTGTATTCTCCTAATGAAGACGAAAAAATTATATGTATAGATGTATACTATATGACGTACGGTTTTGAACAAAATTAAGTGTTCCATAAAAAGGTTGAACGATTTACCTAATCTTTTCATATATATATAAAGTTAATATATGACAATATATCTTTGACACTATGTATCAGACAAAGGAAATCACAGCAATCCACAAGAACAATAATTAATTCTCAGCAACTACCTGAATTGTAGCTTAACCATATCAACTGAAATGTGTAATGTCAATACGAATTACAAAATATAACTAGAGAGTTAAGTGTCAGATAGACTCTCAAAATTAAGAGGTCAATGCCTTTCAGTGTGCTGAGGCTTTACAAAGATTCAGTAACCAGTGACCATGTCTGCTCGAAGCCCTATCATGATCCAATCCAATCTCACTAGTACGCATGTCTGAGGCTTCAGTGCCTCGTCATCATCTCAGTAGTACGCATGTCTGAGGCTTCGGTGCCTTGTTCAAAGCCTGTCATGACGCAATCTCATTTGTACGCATGTCTGAGGCTTCAGTTGCTGCGTCATCATCTCAGTAGTACGCATGTCTGCTCAGTGCTTCCAACCGCAATGCATGGTGGCAGCAGGACATTTCCACTCTTATGTCAGCTTACTGCTTCGACCTGAGAGTTAGGAAGTTATATTAATTGCATTACACTGCATATTCCACCACCAGGTTACAAAATTTCAACAGAGTTGTGATTGTTGAAACAAATCTTTCTGGATCATCAACACAACTGAAGTTATTGTGCAGTACATTACTTAGTGTCAAAAAATAAAACGACAAATTTTGCATATTAAAATGCTGAATATTAGAATGCATAAGAACAGCTGTACTAATACGGTTCAAAACACTTCCTTCACCATAATACTCTGGCTGTTCTCATAAATGTTCTAGTCTCTGTATTGCACTGCATCACTTCTATAGTGAAGAGTGTTATACGTTTATTCACTGCATATAGAAATCTCTATCTATCTATCTATCTATCTATCTATCTATCTATCTATCTATCTATCTATCTATCTATCTATCTATATATATATATATATACACATAGTATATAGTCATATTATGTTATATAGTGTTAAATGCTATACACTTTTTTGTTTGATATTCTATATGTTCTATTTACTGTCCTATATGTTGTTTATATACTGTCTGCTACGATATCACTGTTTCGGTCACTTCTCATAAATCTTCCTTTTCTTCCTCAGGTTCATTATTACTGCTATAATTACTGCATTAATATTCAAGATGTCATTCAGTCAGTCATTGTCCAACCTGCTATATCCTAACACGGGGTCTGCTGGACCAAGCCCAGCCAGCACAGAGTGCAAGGCAGGAAAAAATCCCGGGCAGGGCAGCGTGCCAGCCCACCGCAGGACACACACACACATGCGCATATGCAAACACACACACACACATACTAGGGACAAGTTAGGATAGCCAAATCACCTAACCTGCATGTCTTTGCACTGTGGGAAGAAACCAGAGCACCCGAAGGAAACTTACGCAGACACGGAGACAGCATGCAAACTCCACACAGGGAGGAGCTGGGAAATTAACCTAGGTCTCCTTACTGTGAGGCAGCAGTGTGATCAAGATGCATCTAATGAAAATATGTGTCTTGTTTCATGTGTATGGTGAAACCGTAGATCAGAGGTGTTCAAAATTTTTTCGGCTTGCGATCTACTTTTAAAATGACCAGGTCGAAATATTCTACCTACATCAAAAATTATATATAGTACAGCCGAATAATGCAGTCAAGGAGTTTTTGAATTCAGCCGAGTGAAAAATGACGGCTGTCCGATTAACTGCGATTTTAGTTTCGTCACCTTTCTCTTTCTCAGATCGTTTTTTGGAAGGACGACAGTTTCATAGTTTTTATGAACAGTTTGAAAGTGCCTTTCCACATTTTCCTTCTTTGGAATAGCAACACCCTCCCTAAACATTTTTTTTTAAATCCCTTCTTTAGTCCATATAAATTGGAAGGCTAACTAGATCACTTAGACAGCCGGAGTTTTGCAGTAGCTCGTGCGTTTGATCGTGCGGGATGACCAGTGTGTTAGAAGAGAAGCGATCTCAGACTGGCCGCTCTGTATGTCAATCAAGTGGCAAATGCCATAGGGAGGATATATGATAGACTAACGTTTAAACATTTTTTTTTTTAATGCAACGCGATGTACCTGTACCACCTTTGCGATCTACCGGTCGATCGCGATCAATGCATTGGGCACCCCTGCCGTAGAACTAGCTAACGTAGGGGATTTCATTAGTAGTAGTAGCCTAGGTATATTATGTTACAATAGGTAAACTGCAGGTCTTGTACTTTGAATGTTAGGTGGTATACATGTATCAAGTCTTATTTGCGGATGCTTCGAGATACTTGATTAGTATGGGCTGCAGTTACGGTAAACAAGAATAAATGTTTCTGACAAAGACAGATTTTTTTGGAAATTACTATAAATATGGATAGCTGCCTGCTCTTTGCTTCCAGTGCATAAGTATCTTTAAGTTGGCGTCTGTATCAATCGATGAAGTGTCTACAGGGTCGTCATTAACAAGGCTAACATGGGGTGAAGTAATTGACAGTGCTGATCAAAGTAACACACGACAGATCTCAGTGACATTTGGCTTTGCCTCCCCTTCATCATCTCACGTGCACTTTTTAAACAAGCTTTAAGGTGTCGTTTTGAAACATGTGTGCGTCAAAAGCTTAGCGTCTCATTTCCAATGCACATGATGTGGATGTGTAGCGCCAGTTCGTGACACCTGGAGCTTATACCTGTGAATGTCACAGTGTCCAAAACACTCACCTGATCCCAATTCAGTCTAATACGCACCTAAACTACTTAAAAGTAGTAATGCATGCGTCCAAGTTTGAAGGTTATTTTTTGGAGACGAGTGAGGTGAGATATAAACATACCAATAAAACGACTAATCTACTTTGCGATTACATTTGGGATACCCGATGGAAGGTTCACGCAAGAGGTCTCGATCTCTGGTGTGGAATTACTTTGATTTAGTATCTCCATCAAAGGTAAAATGCATGATTTGCGACAAGCAACTTGCATTTAGCAGTAACACGTCTTCAATGCTTCGTCACTTGAGGTCGACGCATCCTGGCGTTACAGAGGAGTACGACAATCCCGCTGTATCTGCTCACACTGGAACTTCTAAGCAAGGTATGACAAATTTTTATTCTTATAGTATTACACATATTTTCGCAATTATGACCCAGCAGTAGTGAAAGTGTCTGCAGCATGAGGTCTGCTGCGGGTGTACACAGTTTGCTTGCTGCAATAAGCTTGTTTTGTGTGTTTTTTTTTTGAGGCAGATAAGAGGAACTGGATGAGGCTTTGGTTGACATGGTGATAAAAGATTTGCAGCCCTTTTCTATTGTCAAAGATAAAGGCTTCAAGGCTTTTGTTAACAAACTGGATCCCAGCTACATTCTCCCAACCAGAAAGGCACTAAAAGCCATGGTTCAGGCCAAGTACTGTGCAGCCAAAGAGAAGGCAATGGCTGAGGTAAAGCAGGCTACTTATGTCAGCCTGACCTCTGATATGTGGACTTCAATTAATATGGATGGTTATCTGGGTGTCACATGCCATTATGTCACAGCTGAAGCCAAACTGGCCACAGTTCTCCTTTGTGTCAGCCAATTTCCCCAGACACACACTGCTGCTCACATCACGGGGTCCATGAGTGTGCTAATGACGGACTGGGGAATCAGTGGCAAGATACACTGCATGGTGACTGACAATGCAGCCAATCTTGTTGCCACTGCCCAGCTGCTGAAAGTTCGTCATGTTCCATGCTTTGCCCATACCTTGAATCTGGTAGTAAAGAAGGCAATTGACCAGACACCCAAGCTCCAGGTAATTCGCCAAAAAGCAAGGAAAATTGTGTCTTTGTTCAGGTCAAGTTGCAATGCGAAGGAAAAATTATCGGAGATGCAGCAGCTAATGGGCAGGCCAGTGCAGAAGGTGGTTCAAGAAGTGGACACCAGATGGAACAGCACTTACGACATGCTGCAGCGTCTGTATGACCAACGTGAGGCAGTTGGTGCTGCCCTCTCTAATTTAAATACAGAGGTTGTTCCCTTAACAAGTGGAGAGTATGATATTATTAGTGAATGCCTGACCCTCCTTCTTCCACTAAAACATGCAACAACTGAGATGTCTGCAGAAAAAATGGTGTCGGCATCAAAAATGATCCCACTATATCGCATGTTGCAACACACAATCTCGGAGAAGAGTACCAAGGTGACCAGGAGGAGTCCATACAATTAGGTAAGCTGCAATGATCCAAAAACATTTTTGTACAATGAATAGTTGTGTCCCTTTAACATTAATGATTGCTATTTTCTGTCTTAGGTGTGCATCTGAAGGAAAGCTTGCGCTCCAGATTCCATATACTGGAATCCATCTGGGTTTTGGCCTTGGCTACGCTGCTGGACCCAAGATTTAAAACTATTGGCTTTGGCAATCCAGACCGTGTCAGAGAGGCTGAGAGACAACTCACCTTGGAATGTGCATCCCTAATGCGGTCCTCTCCAGACACTGTGCACGTGACACCCCAAAGTGATTTTTTGTATGGAATGTTCATTTTTGGTATTTGATGCATTTAATGTGTACTGTGAATAAAACCATGTACTCTTTGACTCTTTCAAACAGAGCCACAGCCTTCAACATCAGCCCTGGCCCCATCCTTGGAAGCAGCATGTCCCACAGACAATCTATGGCAACTTTTGGACTTGGGTGTATCTGAGGCTCAAAGAGTCCACAGTGCCACTGCAGATGCCACTGTGGAGGTGAAGAGATACCTAACGGATGCTTATCTTGGTAGACAAGAAGATCCACTCCTGTATTGGAAGGAGAGAATAACTGTTTACCCCAGTCTTTATCAGCTTGCCATCAAGTATCTTTGTCTGCCAGCAACGTCTGTTCCCAGTGAACGCATTTTTTCAAAGGCTGGGGAAGTCCTCTGCAAAAAAAGGAGTCGCCTGAAGCCCAGCACAGCAGAACAAATTATTTTTCTAAATAAAAATGACTAAAACCGCTGCACTCACCAACTTTATTGCAAGCTTCCCAGGTCAAAGTTCTTGAGGATCCACATCCTAGTGATACTTGATGCAACTGGACAGAACTGGTTGGGTTTTTGTACAAATTACTTTGTCCACTCATGTTTTTGGGTTATTGCAAACTATGTCTTTATTAAAAACTTAATTTGAAATATCAAACTGGCTGAGTTTTTTCTTTTTTGTTGGATGTGCAACACATCGACTTTGTATTGTCCAGATTTGTTTTCCATAGTGACACATTTCTTTGTTCTACAAAGATGGGACTATTCTAAAATTCAACCCAGGAGTTATTTTAATAAAACTCGTGCATAACTGATGATAAAGGAAACTGTAATGAATTGCCATGGGGTTATTTCAATTAAGCACCACGGTATTGTATTATACTGTATGTAAACGTTACAGTACTTTAGTGCAAATTTAAGAGCATTTCACATTGGACTATTTACAGTGTAATGTATTGTGGCTACAGTATTACTGTTTTTACTAGCAATTCTTCTAGTTCTTGCAAAATTTAGAGTGATAGTGATGGACCAATCGCATTTCCACAAGGTGTAGTCTAGTTTGAGTTTAATTCAAATACTGATATATGCTGGTTTTACATTGGAATTAAAATCTGAATGTACATTGTGCGGATTAAATTTCCGATTAGGAGTCTAACACCATCCAGGGCAGGCTCCTGTCTTCAGGTTTTCAAGGAGCATTGTCGCATAATCAGAGCAATCTCTATCAAACGCATCAGGCAGCGGAAATCTGCAATACCCAACAGATGCTGACCAGGTTTGTTATCGAACACGAGAGCTGGCGCTGTGCGACTGGCGCAATTGTTCAAGCCACCGTTACGCATACGTTAGGCGCCTGCACTGATTACCGTTGTTTAGAAGTAAACGTATATAGTCAACGTTGACCCGATTACTGCAGCATAATTGCTTGCTAAGCGTATGCCGAGTTACAATGTTTGACATTTATTGCCAGTTATAATTTTGATTTCAAAGATATCTATCACAACTTCAGACATTCAGGTTTCATCCGCAATGCTCTGATAAGACTTTGAATTGTTAAATGTGCTGTTAATACAAATGGCCAGGAGGGGTCACTAGAGAGGTGAGTGTCAAATGCTTCGAAGCTTCGATACGATTTCCGACACTATTGCTTCAAACGTTTTGATGCTTCGTGAGGCTTCACTCCGCCCATCACTACGTGTGGCCCCTTTGTTGGCCTCTGTCTCTGATCAGAGGGGGTCACACATCAGCCTGACGGATTTAAACAGCTGAGCGATTTGAGTCAGCGCTCTGCTTTCCAGGGGGCTTCATTTTCACGCCCACCTGTTTCTGACTGTCACAGTGTCAAATATCCACACGTTTTACCAAAGCAGAAACAGTCATAAAACTAACAAAACATAATCATGTAAAAATAAAGAAATAAAAAGATAAACAGATGTGCAGAAGGGAACAATAATACAGTACATAAATATCCGTCCATTTACTAAATCAAGGCAGGTTTGTTGGGCTGCTGGAGCAAATTCCAGCAGACATCGAGCACAGGGCAGGAAGAACACCTGGTGTCACACACGCACACACACACAGGCCACATTAACACACCAATTCACCTCTCCTGCATATCTTTAGACTGTAAGTGAAAGCGGATCCATCTAAGGAAGAAACCCACAGTAACATGGGGAGAACATGCAAACTCCATGTAGAGAGAAGTTAGAGCTCCAATCCCAGCCTCGTGTTGTGAGCTGCCCTTATACAGATACATAAATATTCACATATACATTAGCATAACTGTACAATTAACTATAGGTAAGTATAAATAACACACATGAGCAATCCATATCATTTTACACCCATTTTGTTTCCTTCTCTCGCTTTCTGCATCAACTGCTCTTTCTGCCATCTGGTCTTCCTTTCTCACCAGAACGGCCAGTTTGATTTTGTCGTCCAGTGTTTGACCATCAACAGGACTACACAGACATGCTGGTCAGTGGAGTGGAAGACACGGATTAAGCCACACGGCACAGGTACACACTTGTCCCATATAGGAGAAGAAGAAGAGAGGGCAGGGCAGCCACTCATCAGAGACCCTCATCAGAGTGCCCGCTCCACTCTTCATATCCCCATATTTAACTTTTTTAATGTCATTTGTACCTCGTGACTGTCCGTGTGATGGCTGCACATCTGCGCCTCAGTGTGCTACCGGCTTTCTTGTGGATACAGCTTGAGGTTTCTTTAATCCGCTGAGCCTTCCTTGGCTTTGTCTATCTGTCATTTTCTTGGTCCTGGTATGGTGCTGTTAAGCCTGCATGTCGTCTCCTGGTCCTTTTCCTGTTTATCACAGTAATCCTCGGTCACTTATGTGTCTCATCCCATCCTGTTGTTCTTATTCTTAATTGTGCTTAACTGTTTAATGAAACCCCTAGCTTGATGCCCACCACCTGAATCTGTTAGAGCAATAAAATGCAAGAATCCATGACAAATTATTGGAAAATGTTTTCTAGTAAACTGCTAGCTAATAGTCATTAACTTTCTTTACATGCAAGTTAACTAACTGAACACTCAGTAGCTTGTATGTTAACTTTGTGCCATGTCTGATCTGAATTGGTTTTCCCCCTAAGCTTCTGCTGGTGTGCTACGGTGGTTTCTTTTCTTAACAAGTCTTGGCAGTTTTATTGTGCGGTCCCTTCATTCTCTTATCAGATCCTTTCAAAACTGTGTGACAGCCACTCTGGGGTTTAGGGGGTCATTACTGTCACATGTTCAGAGTACAGTGAAGCTCAAACAGCTGAAACAGATTGGCGTCAGTGTTGATCAAATCTGTAAGCTGCACATTTGTAGTTTGTGGTATTTCAGTCCACATCTGCAGATCATCGTAATTCAGATTTCGTCCCTCACTGTAGTCAGTGGCGTAGCTCTCTTGCTGAAGGTCCCCGTGCAGCACCCTGAGGTGAGCCCCTCCTGTCTGGCATAACTGTTAGTAATTTATTCTCAACATGATCCTAGGGGCCGGCTGGGCAGTGGTGTCCTCGACCGCGTCACTATCATAATCACACGCTGGTGAAAATTAACCAGCTCTCTAAATGGAATTTGTACTAACTTTTTAAAATCACCTTATTACAGCTGCTGTAAGTTAGCAAAAATAAATTCAATTGTGGGAAAGGAATGTGGGAGGTGTGGGTAGCAGTGGTCATACATAAATATATTTAAGATAAGGACTCGCTTGCTATTCCAAAACAACTTTGTGAAGGTAGATGATTAAAATGTAATATAAGCTAGAAAGTAGAAACTGTTCTGTGCTATAAAATGAAGCCATTTCTCTTTGTAACAAGTTAAAACGACAACACTGGCTGACAGGATACGACTACACCATCAACCTGTTTTACATAAGTTCATAAAGTGAGGTGTCAGTGGTTCCAAGAAATTTGCCGTGTCGACAGGAAATTGCTTGGTCATATATGTTGCTAGTTTGTCTTTAGTAGTTTCTCCATTTTTAATGGTTTTAGCAGACAGCACCTGATCTGAAGCCATTGTATCGTTATACTTACAGACTTGGTAGTTGCAACAATTTCACTCCCTGCACTGTCTGCATAACCTGCTTGTGCCTTTTGTGACGATTCACCAGCATCAGCATTCTCTGTTCCCACCGCTGGCGCTTGCTCAGTTTTGAGAAAAGTAGAAGTCTTGGTAAGCTTGGCATGTTTCAGTTCCTGCTGCAGGAGTTTAGCAGCGAACTCTTATAATGTTTGCCGGATCCGCTGCTACTGGCCAACATGGTGTTGTCTGGCGAGAGTATAAAAAGCGTCAAATTGTTCAAATATTCGACTAACGTGGACCATAACTTAACAACAGAATTGCTATGATTTACTGTTTACAAGTTCAAATTTCAAAAATTGTTGACATCAAATCAAAGTACAAAAGTAACAATTATTTACAATAATAATGTATATTTACACCATTCATGTGACGTCCTTCAAAACTTCTTCCATTCACGTCTGCTGTGGTACACCAAAGGTCACCAAATTTGGGAATGTGCACTTCCCTGTAAGGCGGACGGACATGTTGTGCCTCCGAACTCTAAATTTGTATAAACTGTAGGCCTGCTGAATACATAATATCATCATGGACCTGCCTGGTGATGGTGCCAAGATGCCTCTGAAACTGTAAATTATTAACGCAATGAAGTGTGCAAGTGATTGAAGTTATTCAATTGTTTTTTAAATCTGTACAGCCCCGAGTGGGCCCCCCAAGCTTGTAGGCCCTTGTGCTCTACACAATCTGCACAATCTATTGTTATGCCACAGACTGTAGCATTAAAGTGCATTAGGTTACTATGTGGGCTTCAGGTCACTAGAAAGCTTTCAGGTGCGACAGAAGTTTCAATACAATGTCTACTTAGAGGAAAAAGTGAGAACTCCCACCTGTCATGGCGGCTCACTGAAAACACGACAGAAGGGTCCTTTCTTAAAGTCTGTGAAAACAAAAAATAGTCTGAGTCAAGTTTTTAAATGTCAATAACAACATTTATTTCTATAGCACATTTTCATACACATGATAAAGCTCAAAGTGCTTTACAGAATGAAGAAAGATAAATATAAAAATAAAATTAGGTAACACTAATTAACAAAGAATAAAGTAAGGTCTGATGGCCAGGAGCACAGAAAACACAAACAAACAAAAAAAAAACTGCAGAGGGCTGGAGAAAAAAAAATAACATCTGCAGGGGTTCCAAGGACTCCCCAGCCCCCCCTAACATAAATGAACTCAATCAGTCCTCATGGTTTTCAGGCTTCACATGGTAGAACTTGATGATGATGGTCATGTGGACCTCTGGCCTTCAATCCATTAATTTTAGGACATCACGGTGCTTTGATCAGGTGGTGGGGGTGCAAATCATCACCACGACAGAAAACCAGATAAAGAACAGCAGAGAAAGTAGGGGTTTCTCTTCTGTTTCTTTTTCCGGTTTCTTTGTGGTGGCGGCCTGCGCCACCACCACCTACTCAAAGCATCATGATGCACCAACATTGATGGACTGAAAGTCAGAAGTCTACATGACCATCATCATCAGGTCCTTCCATGAAAACCCTAAATACAAAGAGGACTGTTTGACTTATGTTAGGTAGATTGCCCAGAGGGGACTGGGCTGTCTCGTGGTCTGGAACCCCTACAGATTTTATTTTTTTCTCCAGCCTTTGGAGTTTCTTTTTTTGTTTTTTCTGTCCACCCTGGCCATCGGACCTTACTTATTGTATGTTAATTAATGTTGACTTATGTTTATTTTTTATTGTGTCTTCTATTTTTCTATTCATTTTGTAAAGCACTTTGAGCTACATTTTTTTGTATGAATATGTGCTATATAAATAAATGTTGATTGATTGATTGATTGATGGTTAGTACAGATTGCAGAGCCATGATAAAAATGATAAATCAATCCATATTCAGAATATCAGGATTAAACTAAAATGAAGCTCTGAGAAGGCCATGTTACAGTAATGTGTTTTTAGCAGATTTTTAAAGTGCTCCACTGTATCAGCCTGGCAAATTTCTATCGGTCAGCTATTCCAGATTTTAGGTGCAAAAAGAAGCGAGGAGGAAGGTAAAGAGAGTGGGACTGAGGGTAGGAACTTTGAATGTTGGCAGTATGACTGGTAAGCGGAGAGAGTTAGCAGATATGATGGAGAGAAGGAAGGTTGATATATTGTGTGAGCAAGAGACTAAATGGAAGTAAGGCCAGGGGGATCAGAGGTGGGTTCAAATTGTTCTATCATGATGTAGATGGGAGAAAAAAAATGGGGTAGGGGTTATTCTGAAGAAACAGTATGTCAAGGGTGTTTTGTAGGTGAAAAGAGTGTCAGACAGAGTAATAATTATGAAGATGGAAAATTGGAGCGAATTTCAATAGACATGTTGGTGAAGGGAACAGAAGAGACAAGGAGGTGATAAGTAGTATGGTGTCAAGGAGAGGAATGAAGAAGGTCAGATGATAGTGCATTTTGCCAAAAGGATGAATATGACTGTGGTAAATACGAATTTTAAAGAATGGGAGGAACATAGGGTTAATGTACAAGAGTGGAGGAAGATGCACACAGGTAGATTACATGCTATGCAGAAGAGTCAATCTGATGGCGGCTGAAGACTGCAAAGTGGTGGCAGGGGAAAGTGTAGTTAAGCAGCATAGGATGGTGGTCTGTAGGATAACATTGGAGATCAAGAAGAGGAAGAGAGTGAAGGCAAAGCCAAGGATCAAATGGTGGAAGTTGAAAAAGGAAGACTACAAGGTGGAGTTTACGGAGGAGGTGAGACAGGCACTGGGTGGCAGTGAAGAGTTACCAGACAATTGGGAAACTATAGAAGATGTAGTAATGGTGGCAGCAAGAAGGATGCTTGGTGTGACGTCTGGGCAGAGGAGGAGAGGAAAGGAAACCTGTGGTGGAATGGAGAAGTACAGGACAGTATACAGAGGAAGAGGATGGCAATGAAGAAGTGGGATAATCATAGAGATGAAGAGCTGTAAGGACAGCTATTTAGAGAATGAAGAATGGAAAAGCCGTTGGTGCAGATAACATACCTGTGGAAGCATGGAGGTATTTAGGAGAGATGACAGTGGAGTTTTTAACCAGATTGTTTAACAGAATATTGGAAAATAAGGAGATTCCTGAGGAGTGGAGAAGAAGTGTACTGGTACAGATTTTTAAGAAAAAGGGGGATGTGCAGAGCTGTAAGAACTACAGGGGAATAAAATTGATGAGCTACAGCATGAAGTTATAGGAAAGAGTAGTGGAGGCTTGGTTAAGAAGTGAGGTGATGATTACTGAGCAGCAGGATGGTTTCATGACAAGAGCACCACAGATGCAATGTTTTCTCTGAGGGTGTTGATGGAGAAGTTTAGAGAAGACCAGGAGTCGCATTGTGTCTTTGTGGACCTCGAGAAAGCACATGACAGGGTGCCTTGAGAGGAGCTATGGTATTGTATGAGAAAGTCGAGAGTTGCAGAGAAGTATGTAAGAGTTGTGAAGGATATGTACGAGGGAAGTGTGGCAGTGGTGAGGTGTGCAGTAGGAGTGACGGATGCATTCAATGTGAAGGTGGGATTACATCAGAGATCGGCTCTGAGCCCTTTCTGATTTCCAATGGTGATGAGCAGGTTGATACATAAGATTAGACAGGAGTCCCCTTGGACTATGATATTTGCTGATGACATTGTGATCTGTAGCAATAGTAGGGAGCAGGTTGAGGAGACCCTGGAGAGGTGGAGATATGCTCCAGAGAGTAGAGGAATGAAGGTCAGTAGGAACAAGACAGCATACATGTGTGTGAATGAGGGGGAGGTCAGTGGAATGGTGAGGATGCAGGGAATAGTGTTGGCGAAGGTGGATGAGTTTAAATACTTGGGATCAATAGTACAGAGTAATGGAGATTGTGGAAGTGAGTGAAGTGAAAAAGAGAGTGCATGCAGAGTGGGTGAAGATGAGTGTCAGGAGTTATTTGTCAGCAAGAGTGAAAGGAAAGGTCTACAGGATGGTAGTGAGACCAGCTATGTTATATGGGCTGGAGACGGTGGCACTGACCAGTAAGCAACAACAACAACAACAACATTTATTTATATAGCACATTTTCATACAAACAGTAGCTCAAAGTGCTTTACATATTAAAGAATAGAAAAATGAAAGACACAATTATAAAACAAAATAAATCAACATTAACATCGAATAAGAGTAAGGTTCAATGGCCAGGGGGGACAGAAAAAACAAAAAAAACTCCAGACGGCTGGAGAAAAAAATAAAATCTGTAGGGATTCCAGACCATGAGACCGCCCAGTCCCCTCTGGGCATTCTACCTAAGAGCAGGAGACAGAGCTGGAGGTGGCAGAGTTAAAGATGCTAAGATTTACATTGGGTGTGACGAGGATGGACAGGATTAGAAATGAGGGCATTAGAGGGTCAGCTCAAGTTGGATGGATGGGAGACCAAGTCAGAGAGGAGAGTTTGCATTGGTTTGGACATGTGCAGAGGCGAGACCAGGATTGAAGAAGAGCCTGAGTCCAAGGTTAATAGAATTTCATTTGTTATCTTCAGCAGAGCCGATTTAGTACTATGAAGTTTTTAAAATCCTGACTGAAATACATCACATACATTGTTATCCTCCAGATATGAAATTAACTGCAAAGAAAGCACTTTCTCCATAATTTTGGACAGAAATGGGAACTTAGAAATAGGCCTATGGTTTGAAAGAGCTGTAGGATCAGGTGTGGGCTTCTTCAGCAAAGGCTGAACAATTGCATGTTTAAAGTTGTCTGGAATTATACCGGACTTTTGACAGTTGTTAATAATAGCCAACACAATTGGACTAAATGCTCTAAAAGTATCTTTAAATAGGCATGAGGGTAAGGTATCTAGTGGATAATTGGAAGGTTTCGTATTCAGGATTATATCAGCTAGCTGAGAAGAGTCAATAGGTTGAAAGGAAGTAAACTGGCTGTGCACTGGCCTTAGAGTGATTGGTGTCTTCCCACAGTAATCAACACTTGGAAGAGTAATGCTGGAACAAATGGCTTGACTTTAAGTTATAAAATAATTAAGAAAAAGCTCACATGTCTCAGGCGTACTCTCAGGGAAGCCGCTGATAGGTGGATTTAAGAGAGTGTTTATGGTGCTAAACAGCACCCTAAGTCTCGAGGCAGCATTCACAATTAAACACGATAAAAAATGTGATTTTGCTGATCTCACAGCCTCTTGATAGGACTTCTAGCGTGTTCTAAGAATTTCATAAGAGACCTGCACTTTGTCCTTTTTCCACCTCTGCTGTAATATTTATGTGTCAACAAAATATTAATACATAAATGTGCAGTTTTGTTTTAAGATATGACATTGAAATGTATTATTATCAGGCATTGTTTAGGTACCTATGTCATAAGGAAGGTGCCAGAAAAAAGGACCTCGATTACCATCATTTAATTTTGCACAATTTGTGAAAACAAGACATGGTGTCAGAATAGAGGACAGTCATGGATTTTGCTGCAGTTCTCTCACGACGAATTGACTGGGATTCTCTTAACCTGCCAGGAGAATGGAAAAAGTTCCGAGAACATGTGGAGCTGATGTTTTCTGGGGCGTTAAAAGGCAAAGACGAGAGTGAGAAATGCAGCTACCTGCTCCTGTGGACTGGGGAAAAAGGAAGAGTCATTTTCAACACATGGACTGTCACCCAGAAGGAAGCCAAGGTACTTAAAACTTATTATGACCGCTTTGAGGCGTTTGTCATGCCTAAGACGAATACGATATTCGTGAGATACAAATTTAATGAGAAGACGCAGGGGATAAACAAGACTTTTGATCACTTTGTAACGGAGTTAAAATTGCTGGTGAAGGGCTGTGCTTATGCAAACGAAGATGAAATGGTCAGGGATAGAATAGTGTTTGGTGTAAATTCAACGAGAGTGTGAGAGAAACTTTTAAGCGCCGGGTCTGAGCTAACATTAAACAAAGCCGTGGACATCGCAAGATCACACGAGATAGCACAAGCACAGCTGAGAACCTTCGATGCAGGCACTGCGAGAGGCTCACGTGAACCAACTGTGAACGCAGTACGTGGACAACAAGCAAGGACTCCAAAGAGCGCTGCACAAAAACGCATTACACAATTGAGAAGGCAGCAAAAGAATATGAAGCGAGTGACGCATACAAGCATATTGAGAAGTGCAGCTACTGCGGAAACAAAGCACACGGTGGAAAAAGTCAATGTCCAGCTAAAGGAAAACAGTGTAAAAAATGTGGTAAAGTGAACCAATTTGCTAAAGTTTGCAGGACGGGGAAAGGTAAACCCGTGCATGCAGTGTGTGATGTCTCAGATAAAGAGGAAGACAAGCTGTTTATTGATGCAGTGAGAAAGGAACAACCTGAAGCTGAACAAGCCTTTGCAGACATGTCAATAGGAAAGCAAGGTGAAAAACTTAAATTTAGATTAGACACCGGTGCACAAGTTAATGTAATTCCTGTGAGTGAGTACAATAGTCTATTGAGTGAATGCAATACAAACTGTCAACTGCTTATAGTAAGAGGTACATGTACACTGCATTGTAAATACAAGGAGCGCAGCATGGTTTTGGATTTCTATGTTATAGAGACGGGTGGCACGGTGGCACTGCTGCCTCACAGTAAGGAGACCTGGGTTCGCTTCCCGGGTCCTCCCTGCATGGAGTTTGCATGTTCTTCCCGTGTCTGCGTGGGTTTCCTCCAGGGTGCTCCGGTTTCCTCCCACAGTCATGTCACAGACATGTAGGTTAGGCGCATCGGTGATCCTAAATTGTCTCTAGTGTGTGTTTGGTGTGTGCCCAGGGATTTGTTCCTGCCTTGTGCCCTGTGCTGACTGGGATTTTCTCCAGCAGACCCCTGTGACCCTATGTAAGGATATAGCAGGTTGGACAATGACTGACTGACTCTTATAGAGACACAGGCACCTCCAGTGTTAGGGCTAAAGACATGTCTAGATTTAGATTTGATTAAGCTTGTCCTAGCAGTGACCTCACCAGCTGACATACAGTCGATAAAAGAAGAGTTGGCTGACATTTTTAAGGGCATTGGTCTGTTCCCTGGGGAGTGTAGTATTCACCTTGACGCCGCAGCAGTTCCAGTAGTGTACCTGCCAAGAAGGATTCCCTTTGCCTTGCGAAGTCGACTAAAGGAAGAGCTGCTGAATATGGACAAATCAATAATCATTTGCAAGGTGACAGAACCAACTGTATGGGTGAATGCATTGGTGGTCGTTGAAAAACCAAGAACAGACAAACAAGCTCAGAGTTTGTCTTGACCCTAGAGACTTGAAGAAGGCTATTAAACGGCCCCACTACCCTCTGCCAATGCTAGAGGACATCACGCCACAGCTGACAGGAGCACGCTACTTTAGCGTAGTAGATGTTCGTTCGGGATACTGGGCTGTAAAGCTCACGGAAGAATCTTCTATGCCGACAACATTTAACACCCAGTTTGGATGCTATCATTTCCTATGCTTACCATTTGGCATCATCTCTGTCCAGGATGAATTTCAGAGGAAAACAGATGAGACATATAAGGCCTCAATGAAGTAGTTGCCTTCGTGGATGAAATCCTCATCTATGGTGCAACCCGTGAAGTGCATGACAAGAACCTCTGTGCCATGCTACAACGTTCATGGGAGAAAGGAGTCTGTCTCAATGCTGAGAAACTCACCATTGGAGCCACTGAGGTCAACTACTTTGGTCATTGCCTCTCAGCTGATGGCATCAAACTAGACCCAGTCAAAATCTAAGCTCTCAAGTTGACGAAGCCACCAAAGAATTGGACAGAACTGGAGACAACAGCTATTCACAATGGATGGCCTGAGGAGAGGAGAAAGTGCCCCCAAAGCATCTTGCAGTTCTGGAATCACCAAGATGAGCTGTCCGAAATCAATGGAATTGTCTTTAAGGGCAAAAAAAATGGTCATTCCTACATGTCTCAGAGAACAAATGCTAATGAAGATCCATGCAAGTCACATGGGCATGGAAAAATGCAAACAAAGAACACGTGATATAATGTTCTGGCCTGGAATGTCAAATCTGTCAGGAACGTCATCCATCGAACACCAGAGAACCCATGATACCTCACCACATCCCAGACAGGCCATGGCAAGTTGTAGGTACAGACATATTCACATGGAACAATGGAAACTACCTTGTAACTGTTGAGTACTATAACAATTATTATGAATTAGACAAACTTCACACCACCACATCAGCAACTGTGATACGCAAGCTCAAAGCAGCCTTAAGCTAGACATGGCATTGCAGAGACATTAATATTAGACAATGGACCCCAATACACGTCAAAAGGAGTTCAAATCATTTGCCAAGTCGTTGTGTTCGGGTCTGTGAGAACCATTTAACATGTCGACAAAATTAAAATCATCAAGATCTGTGTTAATTGAAAACAGTTTTTCGTTTACATTCATGAAACAAAATTTACAATATAATTACAATATTAGCACCACGTTAGAGTTCATTAAAATGTTAATAATAAAAGTTATTACATTTTTTAAAATATACAATGCATGTGTACAATATTACTCTAAACCAATTTAGAATAAACATTTAAGCCAATCTAATATTTTTAAACATGAATGTGAAGAATACGGTAATACATATTCTACACTGAATTATGCTATTTATTAATATCCTTATATAGAACTACTCTCATTTTTGTCATAAATGATGGGTCATCAAAAGAAAAAAAATAAAAATACTAATAAGAACACTATTTATTTATATAGTACCCTTCCTATGCCCAAAATTCAGAAAGAACAACAGGACCTACAGTATATAACACTGGCTACAAATAATATCTTCACTAAATAAAGATAAATACATCCATCCATTATCCAACTCACTATATCCTAACTACAGGGTCACGGGGGTCTGCTGGAGCCAATCCCAGCCAACACAGGGCTCAAGGCAGGAAACAAACCCCGGGCAGGGCGCCAGCCCACCGCAGAAGATAAATACAGGATATACAAAACATTCAAATAGAATAGAAGACAATAATTTAGACTAAAATACAACATATAATACTATAAAAAAATCTTGAACAAGGGCGGCATGGTGGGGCAGTGGGTTGCGCTGCTGCCTCGCAGTTAGGAGACCCGTTTGGTTTCCTTCCCAGGTCCTCCCTGCGTGGAGTTTGCGTGTTCTCCCCGTGTCTGCGTGGGTTTCCTCCCACAGTCCAAAGACATGCAGGTTATGTGCATTGGCGATCCTAAATTGTCCCTAGTGTGTGCTTGGTGTGTGTGTGCCCTGCGGTAGGCTGGCACCCTGCCCGGGATTTGTTCCTGCCTTACGTCCAGTGTTGACTGGGATTGGCTCCAGCAGACCACTGTGATCCTATAGTTAGGATATAGCGGGTTGGATAATGGATGGATGAATAGATTCTTGAACAAATAACATAAATTGTGACAAAAATTCAAACCCTGAGTACCTGAACAGACAGAAGGGGTAAACTGAAAGAAGGGGCAGAATGTCAGGTCTGTTTAATGTCCTCCTAAACAAATGAATGGAGTCAGCTGATGTCATTAATTTCAGGAGGTCATTCAACAGTCAGGGCGCTATATACAACTGAGGGCCCTGCTGTTACCCACAGAGTGCAGGTTAGTGAGGGGCACAGAATGATAGGACCTTAGTGGGTAGGTCAATAACAGAATTTGATATTCAGTCCTGTAAGACACAGAGAGCCGTGAAGGTGCAGCAGGATGGCTGGGATGTGCTCGCTGTTGGTGGTTTGTGTCAGGACTCTTGCAGTTGAGTTTTGAATCAGTTGGAGCTGTGATATAAGATTAGAAGTCTCACCTGCCAGTAGTGATTTACAATAATCAATGTGGGATGTAATAAAAGCAGGGACAAGATTCTCAGCATTAGAAAAGGAGAGGAATGAGCAAAAATAAGGAATGTGACACAGATGGAAGTTTCTTAATGTGGCTTACATGGGTGAAATAAGAAAAGGAGGAATCAAAGTGACACTGAGAAGGTCTGATGACATCATCACTCAGAATGGTTGAAGAGGAGCTTGTTTTCTTAAGTTGCACTTTAGTGCCAGTTTGTAGGAGTTCAGTTATGTTGGAATTTAATTTTAAAATGTTTTGCTCTGTTCAGGTTTTAATTTTAATTTAATTTCACTGAGGCAAGTTGTGAGCTGAGAAAGCTTTGCTGAAGTGTCACTTTTAACACTGAAATAGATCTAAACATCATCTGCATGATAAGCCAGTCCAAAGCTATGAATAACTTGCTCAAGGGGAAA
>NC_053161.1:184017445-184041672 GCF_016835505.1 Polypterus senegalus
TATCTATCTATCTATCTATCTATCTATCTATCTATCTATCTATCTATCTATCTATCTATCTATCTATCTATCTATCTATCTATCTATCTATCTATCTATCTATCTATCTATCTATCTATCTACAAACCTTCCTTAACATTAACTATTAACACAATTCTGTGACCCTAACAGTATTGAATGTTCAGTCAAAGTAGTGAATACTGTTGACACACAACTGTGCAAGATGGCCTCCTTCTTCTTCTAGCCTGTTGGACCTTCCTTTCATTCCAAACTCATTTTACAGCTAATGTGACATGGATAGTGATGAGTTACTCTCTGATTGCTGTGAACTGTCTGACTAGACATCAGCTTTAACTAACAGGATGTTATAAAAATCAAATGTCCTAAGATCTGAATGATGCAGTTTTAATTGAATCGATTCCTGTTTTTTTTTCCCCACAGAGAGAGAAAAATCTGCCATTTACTGTAACGTTTAAATGGATGTGAAAGAGGAGACGTTGTGAGGCTGACCTGAATATCATGGAGGAGAGGACCATAAATGTGAAGGAGGAGGACTGTGAGTGGGAGAGTGTCCACCCCAAACAAGAGAGTCTGGACATTAAGGAAGAGGTCTGTGATCTGGGGTCAGTGAGTATTAAAGAGGAGAATGAAGAGGAGTGTGTCAGCACTGAGAGTTTCAAGAAAGATGACCTTCATTATGGAGATCAAGATGGATCAGTGACCGGGTTAGTGTCTTCTCATAGCAGACACTCTTCATCTCCAGAGTCTCCTATCGATGTAAAATATGAATCATTACTGTCTGACAGAAATACGACTGAAAAAATGTCATCTCCTAGGACTGAGGAAGGTCAGCCACCAGCTAAGACGTCATCTAAAACAAGTAAGTGAAAAATAACAATTGGTGTACATTTTAGGGTCAGGGCTATGTGCCTGAAAATGCTGTCTTGTATTTTTTTTAAAGAAACTTAGACAACCTTTCAAACTATATTAAACACAGCAATTTCACTACGTTTACAGGGTTTAGGAATCTGTACTTCTTCAGTTGTTTTTTGTAACATTATGCAAACACTCTAAGCCTGTCTTTGGTAAAAGAAATAAGTTTGTGAACCCTTTCGAATTCCTTTTATTTCTCCTAATTCTGTGGTCTGAACTTCAATTAAGTTCCTAAAACAGACAAACACAGTCGTCTTAAACTAATAACAAACAATGAGACCCTTGTCATTCCTGAATACATTGTTTAAACATGGGAATAGTCCAATTTGAGGCTCCCTGTCTTTAGAACCTTTCTGGTCCTCCTTTAGCTGCAATGACCTTCACCAAACATTGCCAGCAGCTGCTACTCCGGGTTGAATTTCTTGTCTATTCATCGTTTCGAAAGTTTTCAGTTCCTTGATGTCTCAGGGATTCCTTCAGTGATCAGCTGACTTCAGGTAAAGTCAATGACTCCTAAGCTCTTCTGATTGGCCGGTGTGGAACACCAGCTTTCCTTTGTTTAAGCCTTTCTCTTGTTTTTTTCATTACCTACCTTCTCTCAATCTTTCACTATCATAACATCTTCTATCAGATTTCTTTGTAACAATTTTTAATTCAATTCTACATTGATTATGGCATCCTGTCCTGGTCCTACAGAAACAAAAAAGCCCTAAACTGTGATTCTACCATGAGGTGATAGCAATAGTGTGCAGTGTCTTTTACCTCCAAACCACTGTGAAATGGGGACACACATGGTGACATAGGGATTCATTCATTCACGCACCAGACCAGGGGTGACTTTTATAAAACTTTGCATGGAATTGAGCGTGAAAATAGGCACACACACACAAAAAAAACAGGAAAATGTGTACGCCCAGAAAAAAAATCAGGTTTATAAACAGTGTGAACGCGGCCCGGACACAGACAGGCGGACATGTTGTTAATCACCACCACACGTTTATTTACACAACTATTTACAATAATTTCAAGTGCACACACGAACCCCAAACACAGTCCTGGCCACAAAATGCCTTCCTCTTCGGGCCGCCTCCACTCTCTCTCCTGCTTTGTCCTGCTTCCACCCGACTCCAGCCTCGAATGAAGGGAGACGGCCCCTTTTATATCATCCCGGATGAGCTCCAGGTGTTTCCCGGCATTCCTCCCTGGACACGCCCCAGTGTGGTGGAAATGCCGGCTGTTCTCCCGGAAGCTCCCCGGGTGTCCCTTCTCTTCTTCCCCCCAGCACTTCCTGGTATGGCGGAAGTGCTGAGGTCCAGGGTCCCCAAGGCATTGGGGCGCCCTCTGGCGGTGACCACGGGTCCCTACAGGGTTGGGCTTCCAAGCCCTTTAACCGTGGCCCCCAAAGCAACCAGGATGGCAGCCCCCACGTGATCCAGGGCAGGCATAGACCCTCTTCCGGTCCCTCACGGCGTCCCGGCCGGGTCGTTGCCCCTGGCATCCCTGACAACAGATGTATGCACGTTGCTACAAAATTTACTTTTTGTAAATCATGGTCACCTTTTAAATATGTGTATGTGAACACTCCTTTAACTGCCACCCTGAAAACCTTCACATATGGAGTCTGCTAATCTGTCCCCTCTGCATGCAATCATGATGCTGCAGAACTCCATGGGCTGGTAGATCAGCCTGTTCCTCCTGACACTTTGAGACCCCATCACCTGCATTCAAGAATATCTGGCTTTGCTCTTCATCTTAGAGTGAAAGATCATACATGTAGTTAACGTGCCTCTCCTCTATGCTCTGGGGTTCAGGAAAGGTGTAGGGTAAACCAGTCTGTACATCATAGCTCTAATTTCTGAGGTGTCATGTTTGTTACATCAACGCACATTATGCTTGGTGAATTGAATTATTCTTGCGAATCGTCATTTAGCTGGTTTGGCTGCCTTTTCCTTCTTGATTGAGGGTTCCGTCATTTCCCAGTTTCTCTGAAATGTTGTGTATGTATGGGTCAGAGTTACTGTAAATGTTTGTTCCCCGTCAAGTTTCTTTTGTAAATCTTGACGTTTGTATGGGAGGTTGCATACACACATCTTGAGTCCAATTTTATGCGTATGCAAGCTTTATAAATGAAGCCTTAGGACCTTCACTATAGATAGGTCTCAACCCAGGCAGCCTTACTTCAAACTCAACAGGAGACTTCAGCATGCACAGGCCCAAAATTGATTGTTGGCTTAAATAGTTATAATAAAGCACTCATCAAATGTCAGTAAACAACTGAAGGACCACCTTCCTGATATGAAATATAAACGTTGCCGGTGGTCCTTCAGAAGTGACATTGGTTTGATCTCACCTCTTAGGGACTCACCCCCAAAATACAGAGATATTTGGGTAATTAATAAACACAATATAAACAAAACTTGAAATTACATAATCAAGATAAAAAGGCAAGTAATTTTTGAAAAAATGTGAAAGCACTAAATAAGCAAAGATGTTCTTTTAAATGTCTGTATTTGCTCTCTAAGCTTTATTTTTATCGCCCTTTATTCTAATTTCCCAGCTTTATTCTCCTCTCGCATTCTTATTATCTCCTCTTGACAATCTTTAAGAGTTATCTTGATGTGATGTTGGGACAGTTTAACTGTTGGCTAAACTAACAAGCTTGATGGTCTGATGAATGGTCTCCTCATGTCTGTTGCAGAACAAGAACATAAGAAATGTGTGTTCAGGAACAGATCTTTATTGAGAAGAGACAGCTTTGAAAGAACCCACATTTCATTCCCTATTTTTGTCTGAGTACCTCTACACCACACCTCCAGTCTCCTCTCATTGGTTGAAGACTTGACTGGACTGTAAAGGTTTAAATGACGTGTTCAGCATTGACAGTCCAGTTGTTTGTGTGTTATGAGTTCAGGTTGATTGTGTTTGTCTGTTATTGTAATACAGTTAAAGATTCGACCACATTCTCAAGAGGAATTTCTGGCAAAAGTTCAGGAGATGCCAAAGGGTTCACAGACTTTTTCTTACATCTATAAATCAATTTAAATTCTATTGAAGATTTTAAGCAACACATTCTTGGAGCTGCTTAATCCAACCGAGTGTCCATCTCTATGCATCTTTAGCTAACAGTCTTGTGTTTGGCCTGTTTGTGTTGTAATGTGTACAAGAACACAGACTTACAGTTGGCAACCAGTTTTGGGTACATTTTGCACAAACATTAAGATGTTGTTCTTTACACAGAGAACAGAAGAAAATAGAATAAGCTACGAAGTAGTGTGATAGACAGTAGGAGTTTAGGGGCTTTTAAAACTCGACTTGATGTTATTTTAGAAGAATTAAATGGATAGGACTGGTGAGCTGTGCTGGGCTGAATGGTCTGTTATCGCCCAAATTGTTCTAATAGAGCTGCAGTCACCTGAGAAAAAATTAAAGGCTTTGTTGTTGCCTTAGCTTTTCACTTTATGTATTGCTTCATCTCCCTTTCTCTTGTAGCAGGCCTTTTTGTGCTTAACTTTAGTATTGTGTAAGTTTTAATTTCTCCAGCTTTGACTTGTCTATCATTTAATAGTAAATGTTCAGGTTGCTCAGCTAGTGCTGTATTTCAGCTGATGGAAAGAGAAAGGCGTTTAAGGGCGGAGTATAGATTAGTGCTGGGCGGTATACCAGTTCATACCGAAAACCGTTTTTTATTTTTGTTATGATATGGATTTTTCTTATTCCTCAACACCGGTTTAAATAGCCTAAACAACGTTCGGAACGTGGAGGTGCGGGAAACTGTTTAAGAGGGAACTTTTTCACTGCTACACAGCTAAACAGGCCTGCAATGGAGTGCATGTGGTAGTGGAGGTATTGTGCGGTGAAAATGGACAGAGAACATTCTGAAACTGAAGCTAAAGTTGAACATGATGACACAGAAGAACCTTTGCTGGAAAAAGGAGTCACGTCTGTTGTCTGGAAATGCTTTGGATTTAAAAGGTCGGATGTGGACCATTATGTTTAAATGTATGAATACTGTTTCTATACTACTGGATAATACTGCAAGCCAAGTTGTACTTGTTTTATTTTTTCAATACTGTGTAATAATGTGATGACATGTTGACTTTATTCTCGACATTTCTATTTTATTCTCTCTGTTTGTCGATATTAAAGTCAACATGTTGACTTTATTCTTTAATTTGTTATTATAGTAGAACATCGTAAACTAAACTTTGTCTTAAAATGAATATTTAATTTACTAGATTTTCTCAAACCCCATCATAAGTTATGTTGCGCATTAAATGCTTTGTGTTAAGTGTTCCCGGAGCCATGTTAATCGCTACGTGTTTCTTAAACTGACTTCATCTTGCATTAAGAAGAGGTGCAGGCAGCACACAGAATACTTTAATTTCATGATATTCCTGCTCCCTGAACATGTAGAATGCTAAGATAAATACTTGACATAATTTTCATGATGAAATGCATTAAAGCATGTATTAATCATGGGGCGGCACAGTGGCTTGGAGGTTGCATTGCTGCCTTGCAGCAGAGGGTCCCGGGTGTTCCCCATTTTGAATTTGCATGTTTTTCTGGTGGGTTTACTCGATGTGCTTCAGTTTCCTTTCAAAGTCATCTAGGATGGAGGGTTTTGTTATGCTATATTGACCCTGTTAGTGTATGTATTGCTCATATTCACCCTGCAATGTGCTGGCACCACGTTCAGGATTTGCTTCTGCCTTGCACACAATGCTTACTGGGATGGGTTCAATCCTGAATGGATGGCATATTTAAACATGTATAATGAAGATTTTTTTTAAAGTTCTGAACACTCCGTGGTCTAAATTTATAACTACATTTAATTTCACAAAGACGTTTATCGTGTGGTGATTGGTTATGTGGAGAAAGAAAAAAGGAAAGATAGGAACTGCGAGTTTGGTACATCAGACAGAGACCGCACATATGCAGTAAAGAAAGCCCGCTCAGAAAAACATCCATTGAATTCTGTGTTCGTGTCTCTGACCACCAGATCACGAACCCGATATTTACACAATATTTAAGTTAAACCTGTGCGATACCCATTCATACATCCAGTTTTTTGGAACCTCGTCACACCTGCCATAAAGTTCTCTGCACTGAACGTAAACCTGGGGACCTCTTCCTGCGAGGGAGCAGCACTACCGCCTCACTACCGAGTATATTTAATACCTGCTTTAACCCATTGACACACAAAGCCGGCGAATCGCCGGTCAACTATATTATGGTATTAAACCACTAAGCCGGTGAATCGCCGGTCTGTCTTTGCATAATCATTTTATAAATAAAAAATCATTGACAGCAACTTTATTCATGTAAATAACGTTGATAAAATAATTACGAATAATATTTTGATGAAAAAATATAATTACCAAAGTTAATTACGAATTATTGTTAACCTAAATACTCGATATTTTGACAACCAACAGTGTTTTTAAAATGGCCGGCAGCAGTAGTAAACGATCTTGTCGTGCTCGTAATATTTTATCAAATGAAGATGAAATGGAACAATTGTTTCTGAAAAGTTTTAGTGAAAGTGAAGTTGAAGAATGTGCTAGTGATTCAAGTGATTTTACATCTTCGAAAAACGATTTGGAGTGTTCAAATAGTGATTCTGAAGTGTCAAGTGACAGTATAACAGAACAACAAGTGGATCGCGAGGTACCTAGCAAAATAACCAAAAATGAGGAATGGATTTGGAATACAGACTCAACCCAGATATCCAAAATTCCATTCACTGGAGTACCAGGCTTATGTCGCTTGGCAGGGCTAAATTTAGGACGAAATATTACGCCGTACGACATCTATAAAATAATTTTTGGCGACGATTTTTTCCAAATGATTGCAGATGAAACTAACAGATTTGCAATGCAAAAGCACGCAATAAAACCTGATGACACGTGGTTTGATGTATCTGCAGATGAAATCAAAGCATTTTTTGGGATCTGTATACTCCAAAGTCAGGTAAAGAAGAATACATTGAGGTCATATTGGAGTGAAAGAAAGTCGACAGAAACACCTTTTTTCAGAACAATAATGCCATTCAAGCGATTTGAAAAAATTTTGTTGAATTTTCATTTTGCAGACAATGCTGTATTAGATAAAGATGATAAATTATTCAAAATCCGTCCAATAATAAATTATTTGAAAAATAAATTTACGACCTATCGACCCAATGAGGAGTTATCTATCGACGAATCATTGATGAAATTTCGCGGGCACCTTAGTTATGTCCAATTTAACAAATCAAAAAGAGCGAGATTTGGCATAAAGATATACAAAATCTGCGAATCTAGTTTGGGATATTCCCTAGATTTTGAAATATATACAGGTAAAAAAACAGACTCATCTTTGCCAGCTAGTGAAGGGATCGTATATAAACTGATGGAGCCATATACTTCAGATGGGTACACAGTGTTCCTAGATAACTGGTATTCATCTCCAATTTTATTCCATAATTTAAAAAAAAGACAAGAAATGCAGTAGGAACATATGCTTTCAACCATCCATTCAGATATTTCCATGACGGACACTGGAAAAAGTAATTACAAAACTGGGAATTTAGTACAAAAACCCAAGGCAGTCATTGATTATAATCGTGGAATGGGCGGAGTTGATAGAAATGACCAGTGCTTGGCTTCCTTTCCACTTATGCAAAGATACTCCAAAGGATATAAAAAAATATTTTTTTATTTGGCAGACATGGCCTTATTCAATACATATGCTTTGCATAAAAATATGTCAAATGTGCAAAGGCTGACATACAGTGACTATAGGATAAGTATAGCAGAGAGCATTTTAGAGCATATTACGCTGCCAGCATACAAGAGGCGAGGAAGGGCATCTAGAGGAGTATGCCCTTTACGACTACAGGCTGTACAATGGGCACATTTCCCTAGACAAATTCCTCCAAATCCGATAAAGCAAAACCCGTCCAGGTTGTTTAAAATGTGTTCTTTCCAGAAAAAGAAGAGCGAATCACGATGGGAATGTGATAAATTCTTGGTGGCTCTCCATATGCCAGAATGTTTTAAAAATTATCATACTCTTCCAAAATTGCCTGGAAATGAAGAATGATAAAATATCTAATTAACAAAAAAAAAATTATCGTTCTATGTTTTACTGTTTTTATTTTATGTCAATTTTAGTCTTAACATTCCTGTAAAAATAAAAGTTGTAATAATTAAATAGTGTGTTTAATTAACAAATTATGTCTTATTATTAGTGGTGGAATGGGTTAATGCATTTCATCATGAAAATTTATTTTAACATTTTACATTTTCAGAGAGCAGGAATATCATGAAGCGAATGTATTCTGTGTGGCGATCGCTGCCGGCGCCTCCTCTTAGTGCAGAGGAAGTCCGTTTGAAGCGCGTATCGATTAACAACTGGGTCGGAGAACACTTAAAGCATTTAATGTGCTACATAACTTATGACGGGGTTTGAGAAAATCTAGTAAATTAAACATTGATTTTAGGATGAAGTTTAGTTTATGACATTCTACTTTAATGACAAAATAAACTATGAGGAATAAAGTGGAAATGTCTTTAATCTCGACATAGTTTTTTTTTTCCTTCTTCACTGTTTCCGTAATTTTTTTTTTTTCACCATGGCCCTAATACGCTTCCGTAGGGCTATACCACAAATAGCATTATAAATGCAAGTTGCAGTTTTATTATTTATGTATATAGCTTAGCTTGAAGTAAGGTCCTTATTAATGCAGTTTGCCTAAATGATGGTTCAGTTGGTAAAGATGTCATCACCGAGTTGCACTTGTTTTTTTTATTTTATTTTAATTTGGTGAATACTGTGTAATGCACCTGGGCTTTGAAATCTTGGAAGTAATAGTATTATTACTGGAAGTTGCACTATTATTTATTTTATTATTATTTATTAGATTAAATATTATGCAGTTTAATGATGGTAAAGTTGTTTAAAAAGTCACTTTAACGTGTCACTGGACAGAGATTGTTAACATTAACAAAGTGTAGTTGGTTAACAATAAAGATTTACTATTTATTCCTTTTCTAAGACATGTTTAGTACAATACAACTTTTGACAAGCACATCTGGATATTGTATTAAGTCTAAATGCCTCTTTGGATAGTTGAAAATATGTTGTCAGAATTATAGTTTAAGTTGTTTGCAAACTTTGTTCAATTAGAAGGTTCTATATTTTGACTGTGTCTGTCATGCAAGGTGATTCCTTCAATTCATTAGTGCCACCCCCTTGAAAACTCTCACTTTATGGGGCCATGCAAACCTGTATTAATACTTGTGTGCACATTAAAATGTGTTTTTGTACAATTCTCATGACAGTGGAATAGGTTGTTCTTAGCCAGTAATTGCAGTGGAAAATGTGGTTAACATCCACTCATGCATGGGGGGAAAAAAATACCATCGAATACCGTGAAACCGGGATAATTTAGAAAAATACCGTGATATGGAATTTTAGATTTTCATTGGACTTTTTTGCATACACACTTGAGAAGTCTTGATGTGTTAGAATGTTAATGTTATTTATTGATTGCCATGAGTATGAAGTTGTGTTTAGTAAAGATTTACTCCATAATCATGTGATTATTATGACATCATATTGGTGATTGTGTTAAGGTTGGCTTGGGCATTTCTGGAGTATTTGAAATTGCATAAGAAGTCCTGTGTTTGTGTTTTTTCAAACAGATTGTTTTCTTTTAGATTTCTTCATTTAAGAATTCTGTTCTTTTTTTTTTTGGCACTCCTGGATTAGACACAAGATGAGTTTGACTTTCAGTTCTCCCTTTGGCTCATAGTTTTGGTATCCCCTGATTATCTTCTTCTTAGTTAGTGTCTTTGCTGTTTTACTATTTACAGTATACACATTATTAGATAGATAGATAGATAGATACTTTATTAATCCCAAGGGGAAATTCACATAATCCAGCAGCAGTATACTGATACCAAAAAACAAACAAACAAAAAAATATATTAAATTAAATAGTAATAAAAAAGCATGCAAAAACAGACAATAACTTTGAGTAATGTTAGCATTTACACCCCCGGGTGGAATTGAAGAGTCGCATAGTGTGGAGGAGGAACGATCTCCTCAGTCTGTCACTGAAGCTACTCCTCTGTCTGGAGATGACCCTGTTCAGTGGATGAAGTGGATTCTTCATGATTGACAGAGTTTGCTTAATGCCCGTCGCTCTGCCACAAATGTTAAACTGTCCAACTTTACTCCTACAACAGAGCCTGCCTTCTTAACAAGTTTGTCCAGGTGTGAGGCGTCCTTCATCTTTATGCTGCCTCCCCAGCACACCACTGTGTAGAATAGGGCACTTGCCACAACCGTCTGGTAGAACATCTGCAGCATCTTATTGCAGATGTTGAAGGACGCCAGCCTTCTAATGAAGTATAGTCGGCTCTGACCTTTCGTACACAGAGTATCAGTATTGGCAGTCCAGTCCAATTTATCATCCAGCTGCACTCCCAGGTACTTATTGGTCTGCACCCTCTGCACACAGTCACCTCTGATGATCACGGGGTCCATGAGGGGCCTGGGCCTCCTAAAATCCACCACCAGTTCCTTGGTCTTGCTGGTGTTCAGGTGTAAGTGGTTTGAGTCGCACCATTTAACAAAGTCTTTGATTAGCTTCCTATACTTCTCCTCCTGCCCACTCCTGATGCAGCCCACAATAGCAGTGTCATCAGCGAACTTTTGCACGTGGCAGGACTCCGAGTTGTATTGGAAGTTCGATGTATATAGGCTGAACAGGACCGGAGAAAGTACAGTCCCTTGCGGTGCTCCTGTGTTGCTGACCACAATGTCAGACCTGCAGTTCCAGAGACGCACATACTGAGGTCTGTCTTTAAGATAGTCCACGATCCATGCCACCAGGTATGAATCTACTCCCATCTCTGTCAGCTTGTCCCTAAGGAGCAGAGGTTGGATGGTGTTGAAGGCACTAGAGAAGTCCAAAAACATAATTCTTACAGCACCACTGCCTCTGTCCAAGTGGGAGAGGGATCGGTGTAGCATATAGATGATGGCATCCTCCGCTCCCACCTTCTCCTGGTATGCGAACTGCAGAGGGTCGAGGGCATCGCAGACCTGTGGCCTCAGGTGGTTTTATCTACGTGGTATAATCTGAATTGATCACGTTCAAGAACTCGGGTGTAAAGGCCGCTGTAAGGAGCTCCGGACAGGAGCTTGTTGGTGTTTGTCATGATGACAGCCCTAGCAGTCTTTGAAGGATAGCAGTAGTAAGGGAAACTGTCAAGTTGAAGAATGAATCCTTTCATGTAGTTTTAGCAGGAACATCTCCTGATGTGAATGAAGTTAATCAAAAAAGTGACAGACACCTGCGATTGATTAATAAAATCCCACAAAAATGAATAAATAAATAAAACTTCATTTGCATACATGAACTCATATTAAATTTAATACACAGTAAAATGCAAGAAATAGAATTTCAGTTAGCATAGTGCACATCCATGAATATTATAAAGGGCTCTATAAGTGAGACTGGTGTGTGATAAAGCTGACCAGTCCTGGTTTCACCTGCCACTCCTCATCCAGAGCAGACACTAATATGAATAATGGCTCTGATATTGGGGTTTCTTCATCTTATCATTTTTTTTCCAAGATTACTGGTGCTCCTGTGGGTCAGTGCATTAATACTTTACTTTGTTCATTCTTCTGTATTGCTTTAGTGATTTAAATGAGATGTTTTTGTATTCATTTTGCATTTAGGAGTCCACGTGATGCTCAGTTGAATAATGGCTGTGTTGTAAGAGTACTCCATGACACTATCCTGCAATTACTGGTTTTACAAATTAATCTAACAAATGTCTAATCAGAGCATCATCATACCTTTTGTGGTTTTTGGTGTGACATATGAATTGTTCAGATCGGAAGAATCACCCTGGTTCTTTGTATTCAAGGCCAGTCAAGAAAGCCCAGAGGAGTTTGATTGAGGCTGCCATGGCGGCTGATAACTCTGGAGCAGTTTCTACTGTTATTCAACTGATGGCCTTTATATCGGAGCAAAATGGAGTTCTAAGTGTGACTTTGAAAGCATCAGAAGAGAGGAGGTTATCTGAACCTTCTTATCTTATCAGATCCTCAAATGAGTGTCTCCTTAGAATTCCAAGAACAAAACTTAAAAGAAGTGGTGAGGCGGCCTTCTGCTGTTATGCACCTAAAATCTGGAATAGCCTGCCAATAGGAATTCGCTAGGCTGATACAGTAGAGCAATTTAAAACACTGCTGAAAACATATTACTTTAACATGGCCTTTCTATAACTTCAATTTAACTTAATTTAACTTAATCCTGATACTCTATATGTTCAATTCATCATAATAACTATTCATGGTGGCTCTAAAATCCGTACTGACCCCTACTCTCTTTTCTGTTGCTTTTTCCGGTTTCTTTTTGTGGTGGCCTGCGCCACCTCCACCTACTCAAAGCTTCATGATGTAGAAGGAAAATTTTTTATTAGCATAAGAGAATAGCAAATTAGCACATAAAGTCATAAAAAGTAATTAATTTAAAAGCTTCTAATACATTAGATTAAGCATAAATTAGAATATAAAAGCAAATACGATAGGTCTAGCAAATGGTTAACTAAAAAATCAGTTATATTGCATTATTTTATAGGCTTACATTAAATTTTCCAAAGTAAAGAAAAAAATAGCTAATTGATGCAGCGAAACCAGTTTTGGACAGGATAAGAGTTTGAGGACACCTGTGATTCAAGGCTAGGAAGAGATAACATAGAGAAGGGGCCTCTAAAAGCAGCTGGACTGATGAATCAGCAGAAAGGCAACAAAAAGCCTTTGCTGCAAGAAAGGTCACACTGTAATGCATGAAGAGAAAATCTTAGCAAATGCAGGCATTAGCAAAAATATTATAAGAATATATTAGCAATTAACTTTAGTGTAGAAATTAAGACAAATCAAGCATGGCAAGCAATGATCAAATGAAAGCACATACTATACTTCTTTTTAATTAAAGCTTAAGCTTCAGGTCACTATAGTAAAAAGTTTGGAAAGCCTAAGAGAGGAAAACCCATATATGGATTAGAAGCCTTGGCCAGTTAGAAAAAATGGGAACAGAATAGAAAGATAACACATTCCACAAGGAGACCAGTCTAATAGGAATATAAGGAGATAATAAGGGTTGCCATGGAAACTCAAGATTTGGTCGGACGGGAGTAAAAGGGAGTCAGCGGAGGTAAGCAAACAAGCTCATTAGAGCAAGGTTAGAAAAGATAGGAAATTACATCAGAAAAGCCCAAAAATGGAAAGAGGAAGTCTTCCACCCAGTCTTAGACCAATCAGAATAAGCCAAACAGACACCAAGAGGAACAATGGACAGTTGAACCAGGTGCAGAATGAGCTAATTGAATGAGCCAAAATGATAAGAAATTGTTATAAAAGCTTCAATGGCTGTAATGATCGTCGCTCAATCTCATTCGGCCGAATTGGGTTGAGTCTGTGTGGTTGATTTATTGCAATAAAGCCTTAAAACTCTGTCTATCTCGAGTCCTAATAGCCTTTATTTTTAGGTAAATAGCCTTCTGATGATGAATTTTTCGCCACGACACATGATGCTCCAACAATGATGGAAGGATTAAAAGGCATAACTCTACGTGACCATCTTAATCAAGTCCTTCCGTGAGAACCCTAAATCCAAAGAGGACTGTTTCATTAATGTTAGGTAGAATGCCCAGAGGGGACTGGGCGGTCTCATGGTCTGGAATCCCTGCAGATTTTATTTTTTTCTCCAGCCGTCTGGAGTTTTTTGTTTTTTCTGTCCCCCCTGGCCATTGAACCTTACTCTTATTCGATGTTAATTAATGTTGATTTATTTTGTTTTCTTATTGTGTCTTTTATTTTTCTATTCTTTATTATGTAAAGCACTTTGAGCTACTGTTTGTATGAAAATGTGCTATATAAATAAATGTTGTTGTTGTTGTTCTTAGTGATATTATAGAAATTAGAAATGAAAAGCAGAAATTCCTGTCAGTTTTTATTCAGGTCTGTTCTCAAATGGAGCAGCATGACACAGAGGATACTTTCCTTTTATGCTGAGACCCAATCTCCCCATAAGGAACTTTACAGACAATAATATGGAACAAGGAGAGGCAAAATCAGAGTTATTGGAGTTCCATATTATAAGAGTGGGGAAAATATTTGGCTTTATGAAGAAATAATGGGTGTTTTGGTTTTCAGCCATTTCTAATTTCAGGCCGGGCACATAGAATACATACCAGGCAAAGTGACATGTCTACGTCCAGTTCTGACTGAGTTACTATTTTGAAAGATGCACACAAAAATTCAAATGTAACTTTTGAAGGATGGAAGGTCTACTTTTACTCTCAGTTATTCAGTCAACACCACAACAACCTCACAAGACCTTGTCTGTGATGATCAAAAAGGCTCCACAAATTGATCTTTCTGCTTTCCTGATTTGTCTGGCAAAGCTTCAGACTTCCTTCCCAGGAGTGCAGCGGCATTTCACTGACCCTCAACAGGCGCTCGGTGTCCTTGACTCCTTCATGTCACTGGTGTTTGGCCATTTTGACTGTTTTATGTATGATATACCAGTACTGTTTAGACATTTTCCTGAATATTGATTCATAATGGCTGCTACCTACTTTTTTTTCCATGTGTGTGTTTTGTGTGTGTACATACACATGTGATTAGAGAGTCATTGCGGGTTATGAGGGGATCAGGACACGATCCTTGTATGCTTCACATACTCTCAACCCACAATTGTTTAATATTTGCTGTCATATTTATCTTCAGATGTGTTTTTTCATATTTTCACCTCATTGACTCTTGTATTGTGAATGTTGGGGTCAGAATGAGATTGTTTACTGAGCTCTCTCCATGTTTGCCCACTCAAAATCGGAACCTGTTGATTTTTTCCTGTGTTTTTATTTGTGAGACCTCGGTTTAGTTTTTTTCATGTACAGTTTAGGGGTGGGATTCTGGAACTACTGTCTACATTATACATGATTACTGGTGGGGCTACTGGGTTAACTCGTTTGGCACCTTGTAATGTATTTTATTTACAGATCTCCTGTTATTGCTGTTCTTTGTTTTCCTCTCTCCTGTCTAATCTCAGTGTCTTCTCTTCTACTTGCAAGGACTCAAGTGTTGCTGATTTATTATCTTTGAGCTTGGCTGATACAGCCTGTTTTAATGATTCGTTTCTTTTGGTTAACTACACTCATCAAGCTGCTGCCACATGTTAGTGTATGGACAGTGGCCTTCTCGGCCACTAGTAAAAAACATGGAGTTTTGGGCTGAGTTCACTATGCTGTACTGCTGAGGGTTGTTGATTCTGGAAGTGTTTTAGGGGCAGGTGTTATTTTGTGTTGATGGAGATTGGTTAATAATAATAATAATAATTCTTTGCATTTATATAGCGCTTTTTTCACTACTCAAAGCGTTCAGCAATTGCAGGTTAAGGGTCTTGCTTAAGGGCCCAACAGAGCAGAGTCTCTATTGGCATTTACAGGATTCGTACCGGCAACCTTCCGATTTCCAGTGGAGATTCCTAGCCTCAGAGCCACCACCCCGCCTGTAAATAAAACCCTGGTTAAAGAAAACTCACTTGTGTTGCAGTCTATGTCCCACATCCATAGAATAACACATTATATTCATCCTTTCCTTTCTTTGTCTGAATTCCAAATAATTATCAGTATGGGTGCAAATACATTTATTAACTCCCTTCTCAATGAATCTCCTTGATTAATCAGCATTTTCCTCCCTTTTCACAGGCGCTTGCCAGATTCATTATGAATCTAAACTCGATTGATGTATTTGTATTCTTGTCCTCGTTGTCTGACCACTGCTGCATTACGTTTCAGCTATTTCTACCCTTGTCAGCATTTTCATGCGGATTTCATTAAACAAACCTCTGCCAAAATTGAGGAATGTATAACACGAAACAAAGACTCTGTTTAAGATCCACCTTGTGTTTGACTGGCTATTAACACTAGAATTACCAGAGTCTACGAAAAACTCGTAGATCCGGTCCACCTTAAAACTGTTCGCACTTCTCTGCCAGCATCTTCTAAATGTGCCGATTAAGACAAGCAGAAAGCAGCCAGCTATTTCATCATACACCATCGCAGAACATGCATGAACTTCTCCCAGCTCATGCCTTGATTGATTATCTGGGAGTGAAGTCGAGTTTTAGAGTGGAAATAATAGTTCATTATTTGGAACACACGCATTTCATGTGTGTTCCATTTCTACAGTAAAATGTGTAAACACATTGTTAAAACAGAAACTTTTTCATATTTTAGTAATAAATGTTACAAAATGTAGGCATAAACTATAGAATGTGTGAAGCATGAAGTCCAAACATCAAATAATCACTTTCACAAAAGGTTCAAGAACAATACAACAGCTTCCGCGACATAGAGGTAAGATTTGCTGTTTCAGAGCGTAGCAGGCTTACTGTCCCTCAGGGACCTGAGTTTGATTCCCCATTGAGGAGAAAGTGTTATTTTTTTTTTTTTCTTTGTAACCTCAAACGGACATAAAATTTATAAATTGGTATGCACTGTCAGTTAATGAGATCTTTATGTTTTCATGTGGAATGCTCCTTTTAAAATATTTTTTAACAATTGAGACTGCAATTAACATGAACAAATGTCCTTATAACTGTTATTTTTAAGATCCATAGCACACAGAGAAATGTTGTCCTGTTTGCTTCATCAGGCCGTGATCTTCAGCTCTCTCTGGATCGGTTTGCAGCTGAGTGTGAAGTGGCTGGGATGGGAATCAGCACCTCCAAATCCGAGACCATGGTCCTCATCCGGAAAAGGGTGGAGTGCCCTCTCAGGGTTGGGGGAGAGATCCTGCCCCAAGTGGAGGAGTTTAAGTATCTCGGGGTCTTGTTCACGAGTGAGGGAAGAATGGAGCGTGAGATTGACAGGCGGATCGGTGTGGCATCCGCAGTGATGCGGGCTCTGCATCGGTCTGTCGTGGTGAAAAAAGAGCTGAGCCGTAAGGCAAAGCTCTCAATTTACCAGTCGATCTACGTTCCTACCCTCACCTATGGTCATGAGCAATGGGTAGTGACCGAAAGAACAAGATTGCGAATACAAGCGGCTGAAATGAGTTTCCTTCGCAGGGTGTCTGGGCTTTCCCTTAAGGATAGGGTGAGGAGCTCAGTCATCCGGGAGGGGCTCAGAGTAGAGCCGCTGCTCCTCCGCATCGAGAGGAGTCAGATGAGGTGGCTCGGGCATCTGATCAGGATGCCTCCTGGACGCCTCCCTGGTGAGGTGTTCCGGGCACGTCCAACCGGGAGGAGGCCCTGGGGAAGACCCAGGACACGCTGGAGGGACTATGTCTCCCGGCTGGCCTGGGAACGCCTTGGGATTCTCCCGGAAGAGCTGGAAGAAGTGGCCGGGGAGAGGGAAGTCTGGGCTTCTCTGCTTAAGCTGCTACCCCCGTGACCTGACCTCGGATAAGCGGAAGAGGATGGATGGATGGATGGATAACACACAGAGAGACAGAGCACTGCATAATAGAGCGACAGACAGACAGACAGGCAGAAGTCACTGGATATATAAATAAACAGGGAAGGCACATGTACTGAAAGAAAATAAAGATCAACATGTGCGTTGTTCCTGTTGCACTGAATAAGCTTGCACACTGTAACCCCCTCCCCCCCGATCTGACTCTAAGTAACAGCGCAAGTACAGACGCAAACCAAGTGTATGTGTTTACTGTATAATATTAACGAAAAAAGCAGCTTACTACTGAAAACGGCAAATATAGCAGTGAGTGGGGATCAAACCGGAGACTCTTGATTACACTTGGTTTGCATCTGTACTTGCACTGTTAGTCAGATGGGGGTTTGGTTAGAGAGATTTGTCAGCCTCCATGTCTCAGGTCGAGCAAACATATAGTGATAGTATAGATATATAGATAATATCACTAACTAGTGCTTGGAAATTAATAAGGTTTGTTTAATTTTTTTCTTAAACTTTCCCCTCTGCTGAGCTCCCATCTACGGAGTGATTGATGTGTTTTTTAATTTTCTTAATTTACCAAAACTCTCACAAAATGATGCTGCTTTTCTGGAGGCCTCTGTTTTAGCTGAAGAAATTAAACACATTAAATGCATTTTAAAATCAATTTGCAACATAAAAGCCCCTAGCCCACATGGTACGAAGACAGAAGTATATTTTGCATTTCGGCCACAAGTGCCCAGTTTGCTGTTGTAGGTCGGGTGTCACGTGGGACTCTGGGATTTTTCAGTGACCTGCGTGTTTTATTCATTTAAATTTTACTCTTTTCTCATTGTATATTAAAATGTTTTTTCTTTACTATCCTCTGCCTCTTTTTAAAATAAAATTAAAATAATATGGAGTCGGGTGTCTTTGGACTAATTGTTTACAAATATTAAGACATATTCTGTTTAATTAAAGATCATTTCACATACAATACAATCCCTTTTAACTTTCCCTAATGGCTGGTTGCCATTTTGGCTGGTTAATCCAACTCATACTGTACCTATTTTCATGTAGAAAAATATTTCTAAGGTATGTACTGTACTGTATGTACCTCTTCGATGTTCCTGAAGAAACCATATCGACAAGGTTTCATCCACGATTTTGCACACAGGGTTTTTTCTCGTACAACAACTGGACAGTGTGGTGTAACGGGTCCATAGCTCAAGTCAAAAAGGCCACTTTTTAAATAAATAATCGCCTCACTTGCAGCACAGGTGAGGAGTCGTCCGCATTCATAATTGTCCCCGTGATAAATAGAAACATGAGGCAGCTAGGGAAAGAACAGGAGGTTAATGGAGAAGGAAGCAGATGGAGGAAAGCTGGTGCAGGAGAGCGAGAGCAGATTTGATGGAGCAAAGCCAGGCAGCTGGGAGGTAAACCCCTGCAGATGAGTGTTTGGCCGACACTCGGTGGGGCTGAAGAAAGTGGTCGCTCCAGCTAAGCGATCACGGAGCTGGAGTGACTGGTATTGAAGACGACTGGCCGTTGAAAGGCAGCGGCAGTCATGGAGGCATTGGGCTGGTTTAGCTCCAGCATGAGCATCCTGGCTGCTGTGGAAAGAACACAAATCTTGATCCGGATAGAGCTTGACGTAGCCAGGGATCGGAGGGCTACCGGACCAGTGTGGAAGGCAGCTGCACCTGCAGGTAGGGCGACTCCCCTGTTGCACGAAGCCCGATGGGAGGAGCAGGGGAGCCGCCAGGTAGAAAGAAGAAGGCACCGTGGAAAATTCATTAAGGAATATGTAAACGGAAATCACTCTGAAAGTAGAGTCCTCTCAGGAAGTGCATACATCTATATATATAATTCACTAAGTCCATGGCAAGCAAGACACACACAAGACAGAGCCCCGCCCACCAACAATTCGAGCAAGAGCTAAAGCATTTGCCAAGAATGTTTTCATTAATCAAGAATATATAATTCCATAAGCAGCCGACCAGGGCATGCAAGAAGCAGCACGCAAGACAGACCATGGGATACGCACAACAGAGCCCCGCCCACTAACACTTCGAGCGAAAGCATTTGCCAAGAATGTTTTCATTAATTAAGAAAGAAAGTCAGAGGTTCGAAGACGATCAGATACTGTCATAGTTCCGACCATAAACGATGCCGAATGGCGATCCGGCAGCGTTATTCCCATGACCCGCAGGGCAGCCAACCGGGACACCTAAGTCTGTGGGTTCTAGGGGGAGTATGGTCGCAAAGCTGAAACTTAAAAGGAATTGATGGAAGTGCACCACCAGGAGTGGAGCCTGCGGCTTACTTTGACTCAACACGGGACACCTCACCCGGCCCTTACACGGAGAGAATTGACAGATTAATAGCTTTATCTCGATTCTGTGGGTGCTGCTGCATGGCCATTCTTAGTTGGTGGAGTGATTTGTCTTGTTAATCCCAATAATGAGGGAGATTCCCTTCTGCTAAATAGTTACGCGATCCCCGAGCAGTCAGCATCCAACTTCTTAAAGGGATGCCATCCAGCCCCGTCCCTCGCTCTGGAAGGTGGGGACACGGCAGTGGTCCTCCAGTTTTCAGTCACAGACAATTGTATGTTGGTCTCTCCAAAGTTCCATCTTTTCATTCACTTACAGTTGTATCCTCAAACCCACCCCATTTGGACAACTGTATCTTTCAGGAAGTTTTCACCCATCAATACATAATTATGCGGCGTATGCTACGCCGCAGGTTGGCTAGTATAATATAAAGAAGAATGCAGGATTACAATTTTTTTTTTTTTGTTATTTTATTTTAACAGGCCAGTTAATCCATCGGCTGGTTAAAGTGAGGCCAGTTAAGAGGGATTGTTCTGTATTTGACATGACACTCTCCAATGTAGTGATGGGTGATGATTATTACTTTCTTCCTGCAATAATTAACAATCTATAATGTTATAATATTTTAAGAATATGATGAAAAAATGATGATGCTATTCTGTAATGTAGTTAAAATAATCAAAGTAGTCTTGTTGATTTTGCCTGTCACATATGATCTTTCTATTTTACTATTTTAACTTAGCTCCTATAATTGTGGTCATGTGATGAGTACTTGGAATACAAATGAAAAAAATGAACAACTTGAATCTCTACTTGCAACTTAAATGTTATGATTGCTTATGCTTATCAAAGTTTGTTCATAAATTAAACCAGTATATATTTAGTGTTGTAAGATAATGTCAGTATGAAAGTGGTGGGTTTAAAACTAAAAAAAAATATTTTTTAAACTTTATACAGGAATCAAACTTCACTGCTGTTCTGAATGTGGCAAACAGTTTTCAAAGAGAAGGAATCTTCAGGGCCATCAAATAATTCACACAGGACAGAAGCCATATTGCTGTTCTGAATGTGGTAAACAGTTTACACAGAAAAGGAATCTTCAGAGCCATCAAATAAGTCACACAGGACAGAAGCCATATTGCTGTTCTGAATGTGGTAAACAGTTTTCAGAAAGAAGCAGTTTTCAGCGCCACAAAATGATTCATACAGGACAGAAGCCATATGACTGTTCTGAATGTGGCAAAAAGTTTTCACGGACTAGCTATCTTCAGCGCCACCAAAGAATTCACACAGGACAGAAGCCATATTGCTGTTCTGAATGTGGTAAACAGTTTACACAGAGAAGCTATCTTCAGAGCCACCAAAGAATTCACACAGGACAGAAGCCATATTGCTGTTCTGAATGTGGTAAACAGTTTTCAGAAAGAAGCAGTTTTCAACACCACAAATTAATTCACACAGGACAGAAGCCATATTGCTGTTCTGAATGTGGTAAAAAGTTTTTACGGAAAAGCAATCTTCAGAAACATCAAAGAATTCACACAGGAGAGAAGCCATATTGCTGTTCTGAATGTGGTAAACAGTTTTCAGATAGAAGCAGTTTTCAGCGCCACAAATTAATTCACACAGGAGAGAAGCCATATTGCTGTTCTGAATGTGGCAAAAAGTTTTTACGGAAAAGCCATCTTCAGACACATCAAAGAATTCACACAAGAGAGAAACAAATGACACAAAACTCCCCCACCTTGTCCACAGACGAACACAGTAAATGCTAAGCAGCAGAAGAAAGAATTCATAAAGTTAGATGACAACAAAAATGATCTAATTGGGGAAACTACAAGTAAAGTGGTAAATACACTGCCCCTCTCCAACAGCCTCATGTGGAAACAGAACTTACTCATTCATGGCTTATAAGGGGCGAACTAAGACCAAAAGATGTACGCCTCATCATAGGTGCACAAAACAGTGTCTTGGACACAAAGTGGTTCAGATCAAAAGTAGAAAAAAAATAACCCATATTTGTCACTTCTGCCCCAAAGAGCTAGAAACAGTCACACATCTTGTTGCTGGGTACGAGGTACTGATGGCTGATGATTTTACACTGCACAACACCACAAAGTGGTCAGGCTCATTCGCTGGAAACATGGCAAGAAGTACAACTTACCAGTACCAGAAAGACACTGGGACCACAACTCAGACAGCACAATGGAAAATGAGGAGGTGCAGGTCACTTGTAGCACAGCAATATTGACTGACTGAAAAATAGAGGCCAGAAAACCAGATGTAAGAAATCCTGGATAACAGAAGTATTAGTTCCTAGTGACTACTCAGTCCTCAGAATGGAGAGGCAAGAAAGAAACAAAATACAAAGAAATGCAGTCTGAGATATGACAAATGAAATGTGGACCGAAAAACAAAAACTGAAAAAGTGCCTGTTGTTATAGGATGAACAGGACTGATCAAGAAAAATGATCAGGCCCATCTTGACAAACTGCAATAACTCCTTATGACCTGCAAAAAGAAGCCTTATTAGAAACAATGCAGGTTCTACTGAGTCCTTGTGGCAAACTTAAGAGAGTGAGAAGTTGAGCAGTACAATAAGACTGTCCTGACTAAAGAGTGAAGTTCACTCGTGTTTTGATGGTAAGCACATCAAACACAAATTGGGAAGAATTAAACCCGAGAGAAGCAGAACTGCTGTTCTGAATGTGGTAAACAAATCAGGCACAGAAATACTCTTCTGATGCATATTAAAATTCACAAAGGAGAGAAGCCATATGGGTGTTAATAATGTGGCAAACAGTTTTCATGGAGAAACAACCTTTTGGATACAACATCTACATTTATTTATATACAGTAGCACATTGTCATATAAACAATGTAGCTCAAACAGCTTTACAAGATGAAATAAAAATGAAGTTAATATAAAACAAACAAGATTAGGCAATAATAATCAGTATGTAACAATGAAAAAGTTAATGTAGAATGGCCAAGTGGACAGAAAAAAGCAAAAAAATAAATTAAAAAAACTCCAGTTAGGCCGAAGGGAAAAAATTCTGCAGGGGATCCAAGGCCAAAATACTGCCCGGCCACCACTAGCCATTCTAGATAACATTGTACCTAAATCAGTCCTTGTGGTTGACATGCTTCACATGAAGAGTTTGATGATGATGGCCATGTGGACAACTTGGACACCCGCCATTCAATCCATAAGCATGAAGCAGTGTGGTATGTTGATCAGGAGGTGGTGGAGCACATCATCACCACAGAAGAAATGGAGAAGACAGCAGAGAACAGTACAGATTAATAGGGAACTGCACACCCCACAGGAAAATGATAATCCAGTGTCCATGTAGACTAATAGGGATACAACTAAAATGTAGCTATGAAAAAGCCATTTTAAAATAATGTGTTTTTATCATTATGCTTAATGTTCTGCAGTATTAGCCTGGTGAATTTCTGTTGGTAAAGTATTTTAAATTTTAGGTGTGTAACTGCAAAAAGTCACCACACCAATTCTTTTCTGATTGGATCTTGGAATTATAAGTAGATCTTCATTTGAAGATCTGAGGTTATGACTGGGAGTGTAAGGGGACAGACACTCCAAAATGTAGGACTGGGTGAGATTATTTAAGGCTGTGTAAACCATTACAGTCTATCTCCTACTTACAAACGGGTTCCATTACAGCAGTCTGTTTGTAAGTTCATTTTGTTCATAAATCCAGCACGTATTGGCATCTGTTGATAAATGTTTTAGTTTCAGACAGCTCTTGATTTGAACATATAAACAATGTTTTTTGGTAGTTTTTAATGTGCTTTGAGCAAATTACAAGTATTGTACATGAAATAGTTATTTTTGTTAATATAAAGATCTTCCCACTCCTGCTGCCACCATTTGGCGGACATGCAAACTATCCTTAAGTGCTAATTTTGGACTTGAGGACAACTTTGTTCATATATATGAAAGTTCACATCTCAAAAGTTCATAAGTAGGGGACTATCTGTTGTAGTATTTTAAAGTCAATTCTAAATGACACGAGTAACCAATGTAACGACGCTAAAACTGATGAGATGTGCTCAGACTTTCTTTTTATGGTTAAGATTCTTCCTGCTGCATTCTGCAGTAACTGTAACTGATTGATGGCTTTCTTAGGTAGTCCTGTAAAGAATACATTATGGTAATCTATTTGACTGAAAAAAAAGTGTGAATTAATTTTTCGGTGTCTTAAGAGGTTTAACGTTAGCTGTACTCCTGAAGTAGAAAAAGCAGTCCTTGTAATCTGATTAATATGTGATTTAAAATTGAGGTCAGAGTCAGTGATTACTTATAAATTATTTACCTCACACTTCACTTTTAAGCCTAAGGCACCAAGTTTATTTCTAATGCCCTCATAATGTCCATGTTGGCCACTAACTTCAATTTCTCTTTTCTCCTTCTTAGTCAGAAAAAGTTACTACTCATCCATTCAAAAACACAAGTAAGACACAGGAT
>NC_053161.1:184042172-184094769 GCF_016835505.1 Polypterus senegalus
ATTAAAAATCTACAACTGAACAGAATCTGAAGTAGTAGCAATAGTTTTTTTTTTTTTTTTTCAACTTTTGAAATTAAAAAATATAAACATTTTGCTCACATCTGACCCAGGCGTATCTCAAAGTTCATAACAAAAAAAAGTACACAATATTGGCAATAACATTTGTTTCCCTTTTGAAATAAAGTAAATATTTTAGTCACATATGACCCTGGCACATCACAAAGTGTATTTAACAGATTAGACAAGCACTATCACTGCTATCAAAGCTCTCAGCGCACAAAGCCATGAGAAGTGATAACAGTGCCTAACACACGTGAACACAATGGCTACTGCACTCTGAGGGACACACAAGAGGTTTGTTTAAATCACCACCTGAGTGACTGGAATCCCCCTGTGCCCACCTGCCCACCGCTGCTGTTTATTGGTATCTGCGGTTCACTTCACATGGTTGAGTCCCAAATTTTAGTTTGTAGCACCCAGTCACACCGCCGGCTCCTATTCATTCCTCTCCTTGTATTCCTTTTGTTGTTTCCTTCTCGAATGCATGATGCATGGCTGTATAATAAATACTTAAATTTCAGTTGTGAAAATATGGTTCTTCCTTGCATTTTTTGAGAAATTCTTCTCTGTATTATATTTTTTAAGCTGAATTTATACAATATGGATATATAGTTGTCAAAATGTTATTATTATTAATATTTTTGATGTTGAAAATTTCACATTTGTATGCTTTTAAATATTGATATCATTTATTTGGGGACAGCTGTAAATAAAATGCATTAAAGGTAAAAGGCTAATTTTGGAGTGGGAGAGATTAGGATTTCACAATTACTCTTTCTATTGGAAAATACTGCTGCTTCTTCATTTGGTCAACAGTTTCTCTTTTTATCTTTTGAAGTAATAATCTGCTGGAGTACAAATAAAAAACAGAGTGTAAATAAAATAAATAAATTACATTTTTTTATAAGCCGTCTACAAGCTTGAGGACTTATTCTTATTCTTAGCTGTAAAGACTTTGTCCCCTTTCATTTTGTGAAAGCTGTACTTCATTTTTTGTTTTAAATTTTCACCATATTATTATTATTATTATTATTATTATTATTATTATCGCCATTTTTTTAGGATAAGAAAATTAATCTTTGAAGCATAAAATAGTTTATGAAATGATAATGTCGTTTGCAGAAAGTGTCTGACTGCCTCTTCTCGATTCTTTTTACTTCAAACTTGTTTCGTTCAGGAAGGAGATGCCACACAATTCATAACAAGGTGCGTCATGAAGTGGGCGTGGTTAGAATGCAGCAGAGTTCACAAGAAGATCCGAAAGAGAGACGTGAGAGCGCAGGGCAGTAAGCCAAGTCATGGATAACATCTGGCATGCTTGTATATACACTCTCCTAAAGGATTATTAGGAACACCTGTTCAATTTCTCATTAATGCAATTATCTAATCAACCAATCACATGGCAGTTGGTTCAATGCATTTAGGGGTGTGGTCCTGGTCAAGACAATCTCCTGAACTCCAAACTGAATGTCACAATGGGAAAGAAAGGTGATTTAAGCAATTTTGAGCGTGGCATGGTTGTTGGTGCCAGACGGGCCGGTCTGAGTATTTCACAATCTGCTCATCTGGGATTTTCACGCACAACCATTTCTAGGGTTTACAAAGAATGGTGTGAAAAGGGAAAAACATCCAGTATGCGGCAGTCCTGTGGGCAAAAATGCCTTGTTGATGCTAGAGGTCAGAGGAGAATGGGCCGACTGATTCAAGCTGATAGAAGAGCAACTTTGACTGAAATAACCACTCGTTACAACTGAGGTATGCAGCAAAGCATTTGTGAAGCCACAACACGCACAACCTTGAGGCGGATGGGCTACAACAGCAGAAGACCCCACCAGGTACCACTCATCTCCACTACAAATAGGAAAAAGAGGCTACAATTTGCACGAGCGCACCAAAATTGGACAGTTGAAGACTGGAAAAATGTTGCCTGGTCTGGTGAGTCTCGATTTCTGTTGAGACATTCAAATGGTAGAATCAGAATTTGGCGTAAACAGAATGAGAACTTGGATCCATCATGCCTTGTTACCACTGTGCAGGCTGGTGGTGGTGGTGTAATGGTGTGGGGGATGTTTTCTTGGCACACTTTAGGCCCCTTAGTGCCAATTGGGCATCATTTAAATGCCACGGGCTACCTGAGCATTGTTTCTGACCATGTCCATCCCTTCATGACCACCATGTACCCATCCTCTGATGGCTACTTCCAGCAGGATAATGCACCATGTCACAAAGCTCGAATCATTTCAAATTGGTTTCTTGAACATGACAATGAGTTCACTGTACTAAAATGGCCCCCACAGTCACCAGATCTCAACCCAATAGAGCATCTTTGGGATGTGGTGGAACAGGAGCTTTGTGCCCTGGATGTGCATCCCACAAATCTCCATCAACTGCAAGATGCTATCCTATCAATATGGGCCAACATTTCTAAAGAATGCTTTCAGCACCTTGTTGAATCAATGCCACGTAGAATTAAGGCAGTTCTAAAGGCGAAAGGGGGTCAAACACCATATTAGTACGGTGTTCCTAATAATCCTTTAGGTGAGTGTATGTATTATGTATAAATGCATTTTCTCAAATTATTTAGTTTTGCAAATGTCGTTTGTTACAGTAGTTAAAAAAATTAAACTGGCTATTTTTATAAGTTTTGCTTTAACATTTGCAATATTTTCATTTAGGGTGGCACGGTGGCGCAGTGGTAGCGCTGCTGCCTCGCAGTTAGGAGACCTGGGTTCGCTTCCTGGGTCCACCCTGCATGGAGTTTGCATGTTCTCCCCGTGTCTGCGTGGGTTTTCTCCGGCGCTCCGGTTTCCTCCCACAGTCCAAAGACATGCAGGTTAGGTGGATTGGCAATTATAAATTGGCCCTAGTGTGTGCTTGGTGTGTGGGTGTGTTTGTGTGTGTCCTGCGGTGGGTTGGCACCCTGCCCGGGATTGGATTCCTGCCTTGTGCCCTGTGTTGGCTGGGATTTGCTCCGGCAGACCCACATGACCCTATGTTCGGATTCAGCGGGTTGGAAAATGGATGGATGGATATTTTCATTTAACGACTAGACGACCATTGCCAGCTCTGTTTCAACAGTCTTCGGCGCATTAACGTGAGTTGGGGGATTCGCTGTGGCTCCTTTATTAATGTATTTGTGCTTCCATGCTGTGAACTCGAGATAAGAGTCCTTAGCGCTCTGAGACCAGGGCAGCCTTAGGCATGTGCAAACTGTGCACCTGCACAGGGCTGCCAAATCCCAGAGGCCGCCACACAAATATATATTGAATATAAAACAGAAAGAGAAATTAATGACACAGCTGATTGGAATGTGGCAGACAAACATTGTGTTCCTTGTTAATTAGTATGCTGTATTTACTAATGCCACTAGAGTCAGAGCAGTATATGTAGTATTACAACGTTCTGGCGTAATGAGAATATCATGGGCCGCCACTTGGTTTTCAAGTTACGGACACGTGCATATAGAAGTGTTGCTAGTGGAAGTGGGCGAGTCGTCTTACAGGTTAATATTTCACCCAGTTTCAATAAAGTATTAGTGTTAGCACGAGGCGGCTATGCAGTGTCTGCAACTTATGTGGCCATCTGACGTGCATAAGATACCATACTGACATTGATGGGTGAAGGGGCCACCGATTCGTTCTCTGCCCAGGGCCGCCACGAGCCTAGAGCCACCCCTGCTGAGACAGATGAAAGTTGCACACACACAAATCTCAAGTCTTTTGAGTATCCGCCCATCCCTAAGTATTAGTAATCATAAGGTTGTGTACGCGCATAATAATCCTAGACTGACCTTGGGGTATTTTTGTACATGGGTTACATGATCCTGGATCTGTCGGTTTTTCGAAATTCTTGCTGGATGTGTTGTCATAGCAGCAACAAGGATTAGCACACACACTTAATCAGTGTCTGTTCATAGAATTCATTCAGTCATGGATTCGCCGTTCATGAATGAGCGACCAATTGATATTGTTGTGCAAATTATTAGAAGAGAATTTCATATAGAGAGGGTTTTGCACGATTGGCAAGATCCTTTATTGCTCCAGGAGGAAATTCTTTTCAAAAGATATCGCTATAGCCCTGGGGAAATATTGTACCTCAAAGATTTATTAGCACCTTATATTCGAAGTCAGACTAGGCGAAGTCGGGCTCTCACAACCACACAGACAGTATGCATTGGTTTGAGGTTTTTTGCAAGCGGCACTTTTTTTATATACTGTAGGCAATGTGGAAAATCTGTCTATCTAAAAGTGCAGTTTGCCAGGCAATTCGTAAAGTCTGTTTGGCTCTGAAATATTTCCTTCAGATTTTAATAGGCTTCCTGGACACCTGTGTGTGCAGACAATGAAAGAGGTCTTTCATGCCATTGTAGGTAGGTAATACACAGGCAAAAACACCCACAGTTTCATAAAGAATCTCACAATCTGTCTAACATTTTCATTACCCAGGATTTCCAAATGTGATTGGGGCACATGGGACTGATCAGAGTCGAGATTGATCAAAAATTTGGAAATTTTACCTCTTCTCCTGATGAATAATCAGAAAGTGTCTTCATCAAATAATTGACCTTCGTCAATATCTCGTTGGTCATACACAAGTTCTAGGGATATGACATTTCCTTCAACTGACCCAACAAAAATAAGGGCTATACGAAACATACCTATGGCACACATCGAGGACAAATATATGCAATGACCATCCTTTACCTGAAATGAAGTGATCACTGCATCCTGCCACTGGTTCTGAGGTGGAGCTTCCCACTGGAATGACCTCAGAAACAGAGCGATTGGCATTTTGCTGGAAAGCCAACTCTTCTGCAGGGGTTAGGTCTGGACCACGTGGACCTCCACCTGTTTTTTGCTTGTCTGCCTTATTATTAGCTTTAAAAGTAATGTTTTTTTTTTTAAATTATATATGATTCTTTAGGTCAACAATTCTTTAAATAGTTATACAGTAATCCCTCCTCGATCGCGGGGGTTGCGTTCCAGACCCGCCCGCAATAGGTGAATATCCGCAAAGTAGAAACCATATGTTTGTATGGTTATTTTTATATATTTTAAGCCCTTATAAACTCTCCCACACTGTTTATAAATATTCCCCGCAGAGTTATACAGCAAAATCCCTTTGTATTCTCTTAGATATTAGGTAAGATTCATTGAAATTATGTATATAAACACACTGTTTATATACAGTAAAACCTAAATATTATTTTAAAGATATTGAGTGTCTCCGATATCACATATGTTACAGCCATTACGATAGACAGGCCACCAGCAATAAATACGTACAATGCAAGAAAAATAGTATACAGTAAATGTGTGTACAGTGACACTAAATGTACGTACATGTGCTAAGTACTGTAAGTAGAAAATTAATTATGGTTACTCACCAACAATGACACGATGACTTGTCCGATAACAATGATTTTAATTTTGCTGCACAACAAAGGAGAGCGTTACAGCCCTTAAAGGAGCCACTTCAGGCGATTGTGTAGCACTGCCGTTGTTCTTCTTCTGGCAGTCTTCAATCCAAATCCCTAAAGCAGATCCCATCTGGACTACTGCCTTTTTACATCCACTTACAACTTGTTTTGCACCCTGGTTAAAAGGACACTGCGGCCATAGATCTTATATTCCTTTCCTACTTTTTAAATAAAAAGAATGTTAGCCTTCAACAAATCCAAAATGTTTACCTTCCGTTTGCACTTGGGCACGGCCCCTGAAGCAGTAGCAGATCGTTTTGGAGCCATAATGAAGGGCTTGACTATGCACAAAGATAAACACAAAAGAGCACAACCCTTTACACAGCGAAACACGTTGATGCTGAATGAGCAAGACGAGACTTCCTGGTTAACACTGCATTCAGCAGGCAGGAACTTAACTGCGTGCTCTGATTGGTTAGCTTTTCAGTCATCTGCCAATAGCGTCCCTTGTATGAAATCAACTGGGCAAACCAACTGAGGAAGCATGTACAGGAAGTAAAAAAGACACATTGTCTGCAGAACCCGCGAAGCAGCGAAAAATTTGCGTTATATATTTAGTTATGCTTTCATATAAAATCCGCGATAGAGTGAAGCCACGAAAGTCGAAGCGCGATATACTGTATACCAATATTTACCAGTTTGAAGTATATTCTTGTACTTCACTTTAACCTGTCTCCATGTTCTCACGTTTGATCTGGAATTATGACATATTAAATAATAATTAATCTGACACATAGGAAAGGTACTGCATTCAGTAAGTACAACGCACACCACTTAGCGTTTAATTTGTCGGCCACTTTTTGCCAGCCATCTTTTCTGGTTTGGGCTGCTTTTGCAGTGTTACCCCTTGTGTATATTAAATCTTGAAATTCTTCATATCCTTCGAGTAAAAGGTCCTGCTCATCTTGTGTGAAAAAATGCGCCCGTTCTTTCGTCATTTTGCTGCAGCCTATCAAAGACTTCCTGATCATCTTTTCTAGACTCGATATATAGTATATGGGCTTTTCAATCAGCGCGGGCACACGCAATCATACCTGATGATTAGATCCAGGTAAACTAATCTACTACATGGCTACGTTTGAAAAAACGACTTATCCCGGATGAGTTTCACCAGCATTAACTCATCCAAGATGAGGCATCAGATCTCGGATGATTTAAGCGACGTACGGAAAATACCCCCTCCTCTACAAATGGTGGGATTAGATAAAACAGCTGTTAAGTTTCCCCGCGCATAGTCGACGTTTGAATTTCTCCTTCAACTGTTTAGCAAACTGTCACATGTAGCTATGGTCGCGTACAGCTGACGTCATCCAGGGCGACGGCTACTGAAGCCACGCTGCCTCCCCGAATTGTAGTGACAGCTAGTGATGGGCAGAGTGAAGCCTCATGAAGCATCAAAACGTTTGAAGCAATTGTGTCGGAAATCATATCGAAGCTTTGAAGCATTTGACACTCGCCTCTCTAGTGACACCTCCTGGCCATTTCCATTAATGTTACACAAACTCATTATGCACTTCAATGACGTCTGTTAAAACTCTTATTGCTTTTATTTTTTTGCTGCTACAGACTGACAACGAAGAGAAGGGTTCGTCAGCTGCTTCTAGTGTCTGATGTCTAAAATATATACATATGTGTGTGTATGTGTGTATGTATGTATGTATGTATACAGTGGGATGCAAAAGTTTGGGCAACCTTGTTAATAGTCATTATTTTCCTGTATAAATCCTTGGTTATTACGATTATTGCACACTTTCTGTAATTCCAATAAACTTCATTTCACTTCTCAAATATCACTGTGTGTGTCTCCTATATGATATATTTAACTGACATTTTTTATCGTAACAACCAACAACCATATAATATATGTATATGAGTATATATATCAACTTTATATATATATATATATATATATATATATATATATATATATATATATATATATATATCTATATATATATAAAATCATGCAACCTTTTTATGGAACGCTTACTTTTGTTCAAAACCATACGTCATATAATATACATCTATAAATATATTTTTTTCGTCTTCATTGGGAGAATACAACTCTCGTGTCAATTAAACCAATTTAACTTGCATATTGTCAAACTAAATATTTCTACATCCGCCGTAGTAAGAACAGTAGTAGTAGTTCAGTTATGCGGAGCTCGTTAATTATCCCGATTAGGTGGCTCAATGGTATTGCAACTGTCTCTCATTAAAAACAGCAGGGGTTCACTTCATTGATTCTCCTCTTGTGAAAGGTTTTTTTTTTTTTCAATTCCTCCATTTAACAATGGATGGATAGCGAGCGAATCGAGCTATCGAGGAAGGTTGGGCCGCCATACTCGGGCAGGGGGTACACGTTCCTAATTATATTGTATATGTAAAGAGTTTCAAAACATAATAAGCTTCATATTTGTGTGTTTGGAGACCCTGGTGTCGTACTTAATTTGTATTGTAGAAAAACAAACTACTGTGCAGCATGCCTTAATGTGTCTTTTCGTTTCTGATCGCTATACTGCACTTCCAACTTGGGACAATTCACTATAAACAGTTTCAGCCAATCGGCGCCTTCTAAACATGCAGAATGACAGTGTGAACCTTTATTGTAGCGGCGCAGCATCTTTGTTTCAGTCAGTCATTGTCCTGTTAGACTATTTACTGTTAAGTGCTGCTTGAGCTACCGTTTATAGTACAACAGGTGGCCTACGTAGTTCTTAAATTGATATTGAAATGCACACACAAGTCTCCTAAATTATTTATTGAAATGCCTACATTTACAGTGTCTGTTTTAGGAAGTCGTAGTTTTTACTTTTACCCATTATGAGGAATTATAATTTCTCGTTGTCACATATTATTCGTTACTATTCGTGAGTATTAATTAAACCGACTATAGCAGACTTGTCATCTTCTTAAAATGACTTTATTGATTTGATATTGACAATTCATCATAAGGTCAAAAATCAAAGAGGATATGAGTTTGCATGGACTGCGCTGTTTCTTTTTTTTCGTGACATCGTGTCAGTAGAGAGTGCGTCACGTTAACAATGCATTCTGTCCTAAATGACAGCGCATACGCTTTTTTATATTTCCTAAAGGCCAATGTGTCTCAATTTGCTCATTAATATATTTTTACAGTGTATTTTAGTGAGAATGATTATAAACATATTACCTATGTTCATTTCCCATGTACATATGTAACGTTTGGTGAGTATAAATTAAAAAGTAACAACACATATAATAGTTATGTTGCATTGTTTATGATTAACAAAATTCATCGTTTATCTGAACTGTTCTACTTATACAGTCGATTTATTCCACTTCTGAAGGTGTACATTATCTGTTTTCTCCATTGCATTTGCCCCCGAGTGTAACATGTGCCAGTGCAACTGAGGGGTGGCAGACTAGCTCATGTAATGGGTGAGAAGGCACATTCTCATCCTGGTGCCCAGGCTGTTGTCATGAATATTCCCATCTTGTGCTTTTTCTCTTTCCTGCCAGTTTACTATTATTATTGGACACGTATGTATGGGAAATGTGTGTCGTATTTTATGTGTATGAAAGGAAGGATGGTAAAGCTTTGAATGAAACTGAGTGTTGATACTTTGGGTAACAAGACAGGTAAGAAGCAGGGAACGTTAAATGTGACAGTGACTGCGGGGGATTGTGGAACTGAAGATGGTTTAAGAATACAGAAACGACAAAAGCTTAGTCTTTCAATAATTCTACTTACGTCAATTATTTACTCTGTTGTGCTGCAGTTCGGAAGATTACTTATTTACCCCCCCAGCGCAGCCTTTGATAAGATGTCATTCACAAGGAAAGGATGTTGCTGACAAAGTCAGATGCTTTTTTGAAAGTTTGGCTCCAGATGTGCTTATCCAGCTGCTTCTTCTTGTCAGTACTTGAGTGATCTTTATGTTCACCTCTGGATGAATTCGCAAAGTTTCTTTTCACCATTTTTGTCTCATTAACGCAGAAATCCCGAGGCTTTCCTTAAATTGCAGAAGACACTGTTGATGGCACTGAAAGACAGTTGTGATTAGTTATACAGCACACGCTTTTACTCACAATTCTTTTTGGAAATCAATAATACAAATCAGCTACGGATCTGGGAATCACTGAATAGTAAAAACCTTTAATGAGGAGTGTCTTGCGCATATACTGGTGTAATGACCACGTTGGCTTTAGTGATGCGTTTCTTAGCCTCTCTGATATGATCGACATGGGGTAGAATAGATTCTGGATTGTTATAATACGTGCTACCTTACGCAAAATATGCTTATCAATTTGGAAAAAGGTGCCTAATGTAAATCGTTCATGTCTCCAAAATGTATCTGTTAACTTACAGACAAGTACTACATAACTGTTTTATACAAAATCCTTACTTTAACATACGCGAGCCCCAATTAAGGTTTGAACTCGCGTCAGCGAACCTTATTGTTTTAGCAAGAACAACAGTTTCTATGCTTTGAGCTAAAGCTGTTCAACAGAGAAGTGAATGACCAAATCGACTGCTGACTGCGCAGTTTTCAATGACGTCATTACGCTAGTGTGCCTGAAAATCACGTGACGGGCGCATTTGAAACATCCACTGCTTCGAAAGCTCGACACAGTGTCGAAATCTCAGTATCGAGCAGCCCATCACTAGCTGTCTCGCTTTGTGAAACGCTATGGACGCAAGACTGTTGCTGAGTGAGACAGAAGTGTGATCGAGTTCAGAAACAATCCCATCGCTAAGAGGCAGACAGTAAGTTCTCTGGATTTTGGGGATGCATTTTATGGATGTGTGAGTTTTCATTCGCTTCATTAGAATTGCCCCGCGTGACTTGAGTGAGAGTCGAGCGGCGCGTTCATGTTCGTTAACCTCCCGCCGAACTTTGCTCGAGTGAATCCTCCTGTGGCCACCCACGTGCTGTTTCTGTTTCTTGGTATCTGCGGTTCACCTGACGTGGCAAGTGTCCCAAATTTTAAATTGTACCACCCAGTCACGCCGCTGACGCCTGTTCATTCCTCTCCATGTGTTCCTTTTGTCGATTCCTTATCGAATCACAGACATCGAGGAGACGGCCATTCCACACGTATGGCACTTTGATTTCTGCCTTTTGTTTCTCTTTTATTCCTCCATGGTGTCCAGTTCAATGACAGTTGCAGAAATGGTGACCAGCCGGCCATTAAAAGAATAGTGAGGGTCAAATTAGTAAAAGTGAAAAACGAACTGAAGTCCATGACCGTGGAGAAGAGTCTTAGAGAATATGAGCCGAGAACAAATTCTAAGATATAGTGAGAGAGAACGGCAGTGCTGCATGAAGTAATTTGCCTTTAAGAGTATAAATTATATGTTCTCAACTGGTAAAGGTTGGCTATCAGTATCTGTATTTACACACTCAGCCTCAAACCTGCTTAACCCAATGCAGACGGCAGACATTTACATGCATTGCTTGGATGGACACTTAAATGTGTGTCTTTTTTCTCCATTTAACCTGTATCAAATATGACAAACTCCCATGTTTCAGTAATGTCTGTTAGTGAGTATTAGAGAAGTTAATAGAGATTTGTGGTTTGTGTTACTGCCTCACAGTTCTGTCAGAATGAATTTGAATCTCAGCCTGTTTTTAAGTCTCTATGCAGTTTCCATGTCTGCTCTTTTATTCTTATTTTCTCCACTTCTCTAAAGATGCTCAGGTTTAGTGGCCTGGCAAATCTAACTTGTCTTGGTGTGGTTGTGGACTTGAATGTGAGTGTACCCTATGGTGGTCTATAGCTGGCTCCTGCCCTGTACGGGTACTCTGGTTTTCTTCCTATACCCCAATAACTTCTATTTGTGTTTGTTTTGCACTGCACCACGGTGGTGAGGTGGAAGTTAAGGTCCATTTGGCTACTTATACATGTGACTTTATCATACAGACCCAACCAGGCTGTGTGGGTCACCCCATGTGCCACTCTTAGTTGAACTCCACTGACAGGACTGGCATCCCTCTTCTCCACAAGACCAACTTTCATTTAATTGGAATATTCATGAAGGTCAATAATGAGCCGCTTTTACTCTGGACCCCCATTTTAGGGTTACCTTTAGCAAACTGTTCCATCAAGGTGGAGCGTTAAGAAAGACTGAGGCACACAAGGCCTCCACCATACCAATCTCACAATACTGGGTGGTGTTGCTGTTTAATAGGAGTTTATTACTGTGTTGAGTACTAAAATATTTGTGATGTGTGCAGAGTGTATTTAAACAAGATGAAGCTGATAAACTTGAAACTTGTTTCAAAGTTGTTGATAATGACAAAGTTGTTTTGAAGAACATTTTTGTCCTGGAGCATGTCAGATTTGCTAAGCACAGTCGCAGATCTCATCACCTGGCCACGTTAATTTAAACAATTATCACATTTAGCGATTGTGTGCCGACCATTCAGCAGAGTCGTTCTCAGCCCTTTTTCTAACAGCCAATAGCATGCTGCTGATGACGCCTGTCATGTACAAAGGGTTAACCACTGTCGCTCTTCAGCAGCAATCTTCGCCCTTTGTTTTATTTTATTTTTTTCCCCTTTTGTTTTGCTATCTGAAACGCAAAATAACAGAAAGAAGAGCATCTCTTATTTTTTTTAGGTTCACAACCTGCAGTTTCTTATTCCTCTTCACTTAACTCTATGCCTTCTACTTCAGGGAAACATTCACTGGTTGTCAGCTCTCCTGCACACACAGTCTGCCCCTAAGACTAAAAACAAAATCAAACCTGTTTAAATTTATCTTAGCAAGTCGCAGGTTAGTTGAAGTCAGACATTGGGTGTCTCACATTAGGCGGCCATCTTTACAGGGACACAACACCAACTGCCTCCATCTCGCTAAGATTATGTAAATGAAGGCTGTGACTTGAATAATGGTTTTGGGATTTTGCAAGTTTGAGAAAGTTGACCAGCGATTTTAAGTTCCTCCTTCATATGCCTTTGTTTTTTTAACATAGTCCTGAGGCCTAACTTGTACAAACCTTCCTTAACATTAACTATTAACAAAATTCCGGGACCCTGACAGTATTGAATGTTCAGTCAAAGTAGTGAATACTGTTGACACACAACTGTGCAAGATGGCCTCCTTCTTCTTCTAGCCTGTTGGACCTTTCATTCCAAACTCATTTTACAGCTAATGTGACATGGAAAGTGATGAGTTACTGTGTGATTGCTGTGAACTGTCTGACTAGACATCAGCTTTAACTAACAGGATGTTATAAAAATCAAATGTCTTTAGATCTGAATGATGCAGTTTTAATTGAATCGATTCCTGTTTTTTTTCCCCCACAGAGAGAGAAAAATCTGCCATTTACTGTAACGTTTAAATGGATGTGAAAGAGGAGGCGTGTGAGGCTGACAAGAATATCATGGAGAAGAGGACCATAAATGTTAAGGAGGAGGACTGTGAGTGGGAGAGTGTCCACCCCAAACAGGAGAGTCTGGACATTAAGGAAGAGGTCTGTGATCTGGGGTCAGTGAGTATTAAAGAGGAGTGTGTCAGCACTCAGAGTGTCAAGGAAGTTGACCTTCATTATGGAGATCAAGATGGAGCAGTGAGCGGGTTAGTCTCTCCTCATAGCAGACACTCTTCATCTCCGGAGTCTCCTGTCAATGTAAAATATGAATCATTACAGTCTGACAGAAAGACGACTAAAGAAATTTCATCTCCCAGGATTGAGGAAGGTCAGCCACCACCTAAGACGTCATCTAAAACAAGTAAGTGAAAAATAACAATCGATGTACATTTTAGGGTCAGTTTGTGAACCCTTTCAAATTCCTTTTATTTCTACTAATTCTGTGGTCTGATCTTCAATTAAGTTCCTAAAACAGACAAACACAGTCGTCTTAAACTAATAACAAACAATGAGACCCTTGTCATTCCTGAATACATTGTTTAAACATGGGAACAGTCCAGTTTGTGACCCCCTGCCTTTAGAATCTTTTTCTGCTCCTACTTTAGCTGCAATGACCTTCACCAAACATTTCCAGCAGCTGCTACTCTGGGTTCAATTTCTTGTCTATTCATCGTTTCGAAAGTTTTCAGTTCCTTGATGTCTCAGGGATTCCTTCAATGATCAGCTGACTTCAGGTAAAGCCAATGACTCCTAAGTTCTTCTTATTGGCCAGTCTGGAACACCAGCTTTCTTCTGTTTAAGCCTTTCTCTTGTTGACTTCTTCTTTTGTTTCAGCTGATTGTCTTTTTCATTACCTAACTTCTCTCAAGCTTTCATTATCATAACATCTCCTATCAGATTTCTTTGTAACAATTTTTAATTCAGTGCTACATTGATGATGGCATCCTGTCCTGGTCCTACAGAAGCAAAACAGTCCTAAACTGTGATTCTACCATGAGGTGATAGCAATGGTGTGCAGTGATCTTTTACCTCCAAACCACTGTGAAATGGGGACACACACATGGTGACATAGGGATTCATTCATTCACACACCAGACCAGGGGTGACTTTTATAAAACTTTGCATGGAGTTGAGCGTGAAAATAGGCACACACACAAAAAAAAACAGGAAAATGTGTACGCCCAGAAAAAAATCAGGTTTATAAACGGATGTATGCACGTTACTACAAAATTTACTTTTTGTAAATCATGTTCACTTTTTAAATATGTGTATGTGAACACTCCTTCAACTGCCACCCTGAAAACCTTCACATATGGAGCCTGCTAATCTGTCCCCTCTGTATGCAATCATGATGCTGCAAAACTTCATGGGCTGGTAGATCAGCCTCTTCCTCCTGACACTTTGAGACCCCATCACCTGCATTCAAGAGTATCTGGCTTTGTTCTGCATCTGAGAGTGAAAGATCATACATGTAGTTAACGTGCCTCTCCTCTGTGCTCTGGGGTTCAGGAAAGGTGTAGGGCAAAACTCTGTGCAGGAAGCCACTGGCACCTGGCACATGTATTGACCTGATTGCTGTTAAAATGAATAGGTCAGGTCGTATGAAACACTGAGAGTCCAGTTACTTCACCAACACATACTTCACCATGTAAAGCAACATCACGTCTGTCAAAGCTACTTTGTCTCAAAATAAATGAATCATGGTTTGAGTGAGGCCCTGGAGATGTGACATTTGTCAGCCACATCTTGGATGACTTGTGTATTAATGGAATGTCACTGCTTACGGTTAACAAAAGCAGCTTCAATCTGGCAAAAACATGTCATGTTCTGTGTGTACACCCACACTGTACGAAAATGAGATGTAGTGTATCAGCAGTAAGTTAATGGCTTCCAGCACAGCAGGCATAATGGAGTGACGCTTGGCCAAGATACTGTTGAGCTTTTGGCCAGTTCCTGAGAAGAGACATCAACTACCAGATATAAAGTGACAACAAAGTAGAATTTCTTCACTGTAAATATGTATCATTGGCTCATTTAATGGAACTAAAATACAGTCTGTATATCATAGCTCTAATTTCTAAGGTGTCATGTTTGTTACATCAACGCACATTATAATAATGGCTTGGTGAATTGAATTATTCTTGCGAGTCGTCATTTAGCTGGTTTGGCTGCCTTTTCCTCCTTGATCAAGGGTGCCGTCATTTCTTAGTTTCTCTGAAATGTTGTGTATGTATGGGTCAGAGTTACTGTAAATTTTTTCCCCTGTCAAGTTTCTTTTGTAAATCTTGATGTTTGTATGTGAGGTTGCATACACACATTGAGTCCAATTTTATGTGTATGCAAGCTTTATAAATGAGGCCTTAGGACCTTCACTAGCCTATCTATAGATAGGTCTCAACCCAGGCAGCCTTGCTTTAAACTCAACAGGAGGCTTCAGCATGCACAGGCCCAAAATGGATTGTTGGCTTAAATCTATGCTAATAAAAGGCAAAGCCCTCACTGACTGACTGACTCACTAACTCATCACAAATTCTCCAACTTCCCATGTAGGTAGAAGGCTGAAATTTGGCAGGCTCATTCCTTGCACCTTACTTACAAAAGTTAAGCAGATTTCATTTCGAAATTCTACACATAATGGTCATAACTGAATCCTACTTGCATACATATATACGGCCATAGCCTGCAGCTCGGTCGCTGTGTGAGGCGGAGTTGCGTCCCCCCATCACCATGCCTCCCACGTAGTTGGCTGCCTGCCTATATTGTGTCCCCAATACCCACGCCTCCCACATAATTGAGTGCCTGCCCATATAAGGCAGAGAGTGAGAAATGCAGCTACCTGCTCCTGTGGACTGGGGGAAAAAGGAAGGGACATTTTTAACACATGGACTCTCACCCAGGGGGAAGCCATTGTACTAAAAACTTATTATGACCGTTTTGACCGTATTCGCGAGCTACAAGTTTAATGAAAAGACACAGGGTATAAACGACACTTTTGATCACTTAGTAACAGAGTTAAAATTGCTGGTGAAGGACTGTGCTTATGCAAACGAAGATGAGATGGTCAGGGATAGAATAGTGTTTGGCACAAACTCAGCAAAAGTGCGAGACAAACTTTTAAGTGCCGGGTCTGAGCTAACATTAAATAAAGCCGTGGACATCGCAAGATCGCACGAGATAGCACAAGCACAGCTGAGAACCTTCGATGCATGTACTCCGAGCGGCTCACGTGAACTGACTGTGAATGCATTACGCAGACAAAAAGCAACAGCTCCAAAGAGCGCTGAACAAAAAACGCATTACACAATTGAGAAGGCAGCAAAAGAATATGAAGTGAGTGACGCATACAAGCATATTCATAAGTGCAGGTACTGCAGAAAAGTCAATGTCCAGCTAAAGGAAGACAGTGTAAAAAATGTGGTAAATTGAACCACTTCGCTAAAGTTTGCAGGACTGGGAAAGGTAAACCCATGCATGCAGTGTGTTATGTCTCAGATAAAGAGGAAGACGAGCTGTTTGTTGATGCAGTAAGAAAAGAACAACCTGAAGTTGCACAAGCCTTTGTAGACATATCAATAGGAAAGCAAGGTGTAAAGTTGAAGTTTAAATTAAGTTAATAGACATGCTGCTGCTAAATATCCATCCATCCATTTTCTAACCCGCTGAATCCGAATACAAGGTCACGGGGGTCTGCTGGAGCCAATCCCAGCCAACACAGGGCACAAGGCAGGAACCAATCCTGGGCAGGGTGCCAACCCACCGCAGTGCCGCTAAATATTTGCAGGCAAATCCACAGCTTAATACCGGGAATGCCAGTTAAAAATCTTAGATTCACAAGTACCGATTTGGGCAGTGAACACTTCGATGAATGAAACCTGTTCTCTTTACAACTGTTGACAAACACGGAATGTAACTTGAACACAACACATCCTCCAAATATGAACCTAATTGAAAGAAATAATGATGATCAAATCCTTGATGACAGCAAAACTTATAACAATCACAAAACAATTACATTGACAATCATGTTACGTTATTTTTAAAATGTTTCCTTTTCTTTTTCATAACTTCTTTAACACACTACTTCTCCGCTGCGAAGCGCGGGTATTTTGCTATATACAGGTGCTGGTCATAAAATTAGAATATCATGACAAAGTTGATTTATTTCAGTAATTCCATTCAGAAAGTGAACCTTGTATATTAGATTCATTCATTACACACAGACTGATGTATTTTAAATGTTTATTTCTTTTCATTTTGATGATTATAACTGACAACTAATGAAAGTCCCAAATTCAGTATCTCGGAAAATTAGAATATCAATTGAGACCAATGCAAAAAAAGGATTTTTAGAAATGTTGGCCAACTGAAAGGTATGAACATGTAAAGTATGAGCATGTACAGCACTCATTATTTAGTTGGGGCTCCTTTGGCCTGGATTACTGCAGCAATGCGGCATGGCATAGAGTCGATCAGTCTGTGGCACTGCTCAGATGTTATGAGAGCCCATTTTGCTCTCATAGTGGCCTTCAGCTCTTCTGAATTGTTGGGTCTGGCGTACTGGATCTTCCTCTTCACAATACCCAATAGATTTTCTATGGGGTTAAGGTCAGGCGAGTTTGCTGGCCAATCAAGAACAGGGATACCAGGTACTGGTAGTTTTGGCACTTTGTGCAGGTGCCAGGTCCTGTTGGAAAATGAAATCTGCATCTCCATAAAGTTCGTCAGCAGCAGGAAGCATGAAGTGCTCTAAAACTTCCTCGTAGACGACTACGTTGACCTTGGACCTCAGAAAACACAATGGACCAACACCAGCAGATGACATGGCACCCCAAACCATCACTGACTGTGGAAACTTTACACTGGACCTCAAGCAACGTGGATTCTGTGCCTCTCCTCTCTTCCTCCAGACTCTGGGACCTTGATTTCCAAAGGAAATGCAAAATTTACTTTCATCAGAGAACATAACTTTGGACCACTCAGCAGCAGTCCAGTCATTTTTGTCTTTAGCCCAGGTGAGACGCTTCTGACGCTGTCTCTTGTTCAAGAGTGGCTTGAAACAAGGAGTGCGACAGCTGAAGCCCATGTCTTGCATACGTCTGTGCGTGGTGGTTCTTGAAGCACTGACTCCAGCTGCAGTCCACTCTTTGTGAATCTCCCCCACAGTTTTGTTTCACAATCCTCTCCAGGGTGCGGTTTTCCCTATTGCTTGTACACTTTTTTCTACCACATCTTGTCCCTCCCTTCGCCAATCTATTAATGTGCTTGGACAATGAGCTCTGTGAACAGCCAGCCTCTTTAGCAATGACCTTTTCTGTCTTGCCCTCCTTGTGCAAGGTGTCAATGGTCGTCTTTTGGTCAACTGTCAAGTCAGCAGTCTTCCCCATGATTGTGTAGCCTACAGAACTCGACTGAGAGACCATTTAAAGGCTTTTGCAGGTGTTTTGAGTAAATTAGCTGATTAGAGTGTGGCACCAGGTGTATATATATATATATATATATTATGACATCATATTGGTGATTGTGTTAAGGTTGGCTTTGGGCATTTCTGGAGTATTTGAAATTGCATAAGAAGTCCTGTGTTTGTGGTTTTTCAAATGGATTGTTTTCTTTTAAATTTCTTCATTTAAGAATCATGTTCTTTTTTATTTATTTATTTTTTTTTTGGCACTCCTGGATTAGACACAAGGTTAGTTTGACTTTCAGTTCTCCCTTTGGCTCATTGTCTTGGTATCCCCTGATTATTTTCTTCTTATTGTCTGTACTATTTACAGTATACAAATTATTATCTACGGTTGTATAATATGAATTGATCACGTTCAAGAACTCGGGTGTAAAGGCCACTTAAAGGAGCTCTGGACAGGAGCTTGTTGGTGTTTGTCATGATGACAGCCCTAGCAGTCTTTGAAGGATAGCAGTAGTAAGGGAAACTGTCAAGTTGAGGAATGAAGCCTTTCATGTAATTTAGCAGGAACATCTCCTGATGTGAATGAAGTTAATCAAAAAGGTGACAGACGCCTGCAATTGATTAATAAAATCCCACAGAATGAATAATTAAATAAGACTCCATTTGCATATATCCATCCATCCATCCATCCTCTTCCGCTTATCCAAGGTCGGGTCGCGGGGGTAGCAGCTTAAGTAGAGAAGCCCAGACTTCCCTCTCCCCGGCCACTTCTTCCAGCTCTTCCGGGAGAATCCCAAGGTGTTCCCAGGCCAGCCGGGAGACATAGTCCCTTCAGCGTGTCCTGGGTCTTCCCCGGGGCCTCCTCCCGGTTGGGCGTGCCGGAACTCCTCACCAGGGAGGCGTCCAGGAGGCATCCTGATCAGATGCCCGAGCCACCTCATCTGACTCCTCTCGATGTGGAGGAGCAGCGGATCTACTCTGAGCCCCTCCCGGATGACTGAGCTCCTCACCCTATCCTTAAGGGAAAGCCTAGACACCCTGCGAAGGAAACTCATTTCAGCCTCTTGTATTCGCGATCTCTTTCGGTCACTACCCATAGCTCATGACCATAGGTGAGGGCAAGAACATAGATCGACTGGTAAATTGAGAGCTTTGCCTTACGGCTAAGCTCTTTTTTCACCACGACAGACCGATGCAGAGCCTGCATCACTGCGGATGCTGCATCAATCCGCCTGTCAATCTCACGATCCATTCTTCCCTCACTCGTGAACAAGACCCCGAGATATTTGAACTCCTCCACTTGGGGCAGAATCTCCCCCCCAACCCTGAGAGGGCACTCCACCCTTTTCCGGCTGAGGACCATGGTCTCGGATTTGGAGGTGCTGATTCTCATCCCAGCCGCTTCACACTCAGCTGCGAACCGCTCCAGAAAGAGCTGATGATCACGGCCTGATGAAGCAAACAGGACAACATCATCTGCAAAAAGCAGTGACCCAATCCTGAGTCCACCAAACCGGACCCCTTCAACACCCTGGCTGCACCTAGAAATTCTGTCCATAAAAGTTATGAACAGAATCGGTGACCAAGGGCAGCCCTGGCGGAGTCCAACTCTCACTGGAAACGGGCTCGACTTGCGGACCAAGCTCTGACACCGGTTGTACAGAGACCGAACAGCTCTTATCGGGGTCCGGTACCCCATACTCCCAGAGCACCCCCCACAGGATTCCCCGAGGGACACGGTCGAACGCCTTTTCCAAGTCCACAAAGCACATGTAGACTGGTTGGGCAAACTCCCATGCACCCTCCAGGATCCTGCTAAGGGTGTAGAGCTGGTCCACTGTTCCGCGACCCGGACGAAAACCACACTGTTCCTCCTGAATCCGAGGTTCGACTATCCGACGGTCCCTCCCATCCAGAACCCCCGAATAGACATTTCCAGGGAGGCTGAGGAGTGTGATCCCTCTATAGTTGGAACACACCCTCCGGTCCCCTTTTAAAGAGGGGATCACCACCCGTCTGCCAATCCAGAGGCACTGTCCCGATGTCCATGCGATGTTGCAGAGGCGTGTCAACCAAGACAGTCCTACAACATCCAGAGCCTTAAGGAACTCCGGGCGTATCTCATCCACCCCCGGGGCCCTGCCACCAAGGAGTTTTTTGACCACCTCGGTGACTTCAGTTATTGGAAGGCATGTTAGTGAGATTGAGGAGGTCTTCGAAGTACTCCCCCCACCGACCCACAACGTCCGAGTCGAGGTCAGCAGCACACCATCCCCACCATATACAGTGTTGACACTGCACTGCTTCCCTTTCCTGAGGCGCCAGATGGTGGACCAGAATCTCCTCGAAGCCGTCCGAAAGTCGTTCTCCATGGCCTCTCCAAACTCCTCCCATGCCCGAGTTTTTGCCTCAGCAACAACCGAAGCCGCATTCAGCTTGGCCTGCGGTACCTATCAGCTGCCTCCAGAGACCCACAGGACAAAAAGGTCCTATAGGACTCCTTCTTCAGCTTGACGGCATCCCTCACCGCGGTGTCCACCAGCGGTTTGGGGATTGCCGCCGCGACAGGCACCAACCACCTTACAGCCACAGCTCCGGTCAGCCGCCTCAACAATAGAGGCACGGAACATGGCCCATTCGGACTCAATGTCCCCACCTCCCTCGGGATGTGGTCGAAGTTCTGCCGAAGGTGGGAGTTGAAGCTACTTCTGACAGGGGACACTGCCAGCCGTTCCCAGCAGACCCTCACAACACGTTTGGGCCTACCAGGTCTGACCGGCATCTTCCCCACCATCAAGCCAACTCACCCCCAGGTTGTGATCAGTTGACAGCTCCGCCCCTCTCTTCACCCGAGTGTCCAAGACATATGGCCGCAAGTCCGACGACACAACCACAAAGTCGATCATCGAACTGAGGCCTAGGGTGTCCTGGTGCCAAGTGCACATATGAACACCCTTATGCTTGAACATGGTGTTCGTTATGGACAATCCGTTGCGAGCACAGAAGTCCAATAACAAAACACTGCTCGGGTTCAGATCGGGGGGCCATTCCTCCCAATCACGCCCTTCCAGGTCTCACTGTCATTGCCCACGTGGGCATTGAAGTCTCCCAGCAAAACGAGGGAATCCCGAGAAGGTATGCCCTATAGCACCCCCTCCAGAGACTCCAAAAAGGGTGGATACTCCAAACAGCTGTTCGGCGCATACGCACAAACAACAGTCAGGACCCTTCCCCCACCCGAAGGCGGAGGGAAGCCACCCTCTCGTCCACCGGGGTAAACCCCAATGCACAGGCTCCAAGTCATGGGGCAATAAGTATGCCCACACCTGCTCAGCGCCTCTCACCGGGGGCAACTCCAGAGTGGTAGAGAGTCCAGCCTCTCTCAAGGAGATTGGTTCCAGAGTCCAAGCTGTGCGTCGAGGTGAGTCCGACTATATCTAGCCGGAACCTCTCAACCTCGCGCACTAGCTCAGGCTCCTTCCCTTTAGAGAGGTGACATTCCACGTCCCAAGAGCCAGTTTCTGTAGCTAAGGATCAAACTGCCAAGGTCCCCGCCTCCGGCCACCACCCAACTTACACTGCACCCGACCTCCTTGGACCCTCCCATAGGTGGTGAGCCCATGGGAAGGAGGACCCACATTACCTCTTCAGGCTGTGCCCGGCCGAGCCCCATGGGTGCAGGCCCGGCCACCAGGCGCTCGCCATGGAGCCTCACCCCCTGGCCTGGCTCCAGAGGGGGGCCCCGGTGACCCGCGTCCGGGCAAGGGAAAACATCGTCCACAGTTTTTATTCTTCATTGGAGGTTTGGAACCGTTCTTTGTCTCATCCCTCACCTAGGACCAGTTTGCCTTGGGTGGCCCTACCAGGGGCATAAAGCCCCGGACAACATAGCTCCTAGGATCATTGGGACACTCAAACCCCTCCACCACGATAAGGTGACGGCTCAAGGAGGGGCATTTGCATATATGATTTGTATTAAATTTAATACACAGTAAAACAGAACACATTTAATTTCAGTTATCATAGTGCACGTCCATGAATATTATAAAGTGCTGTATAAGTGAGACCGGTGTGTGATAAAGCTGACCAGTTCTGGTTTTGCCTGCCACTCCTCATCCAGAGCAGACACTAATACAAGTAATGGCTCTGATCTCGTGTTTCTTCATCTTATAATTTTTTTCCTAGATTACTGGTGCTCCTGTGGGTCAGTGCATTAATACTTCACTTTGTTCATTCTTCTGTATTGCTTTAGTGATTTAAATGAGCTATTTTTGTAAACATTTTGCATTTAGGAGTCCACATGCTGCTCAATTGAATAATGGCTGTGTTGTAAGAGTATTCCATGACACTATCCTGCAATAACTGTTTTTACAAATTAATCTAACAAATGTCTCATCAGAGCATCAACATACCTTTTGTGGTTTTTGGTGTGACATATGAATTGTTCAGATCGGAAGACGCACCCTGGTTCTTTGCATTCAAGGCCAGTGAAGAAAGCCCAGAGGAGTTTGATTGAGGCTGCCATGGTGGCTGATAACTCTGGAGCAGGTTCCACTGTTAAATAACTGACAGCCTTTATGTCGGAGCAAAATGGAGTTCTAAGTGTGACCTTGAAAGCAACAGAAGAGAGGAGGTTATCTGACTTTCTTAGTGATATTGTAGAAATTAGAAATGAAAAGCAGAAACTCCTGTTAGTTTTTATTCAGGTCTGTACTCAAGTGGAGCAGCAGGACACAGAGACTACATTCCTTTTATGCAGAGACTCAATCTCCCCATAAGAAACTTTACAGGCAATACGATGGATCAAGGAGAGGCAAAATCAGAATTATTGGAGTTCCATATAATAAGAGTGGGAAAATGTTTGGCTTTATGAAGAAATAATGGCTTTTGGTTTTCAACCATTTCTAATTTAAGGCCGGGCACATAGAATACATACCAGGCAAAGTGACATGTCTACGTCCAGTTCTGACTGAGTTACTATTCTGAAAGATGCACACAAAAATTCAAATGTAAATTTTGAAGGATGGAAGGTCTACTTTTACTCCCAATTATTCAGTCAACATCACACCAACCCCACATGACCTCAATCTGGTGATCAAAAAGGCTCCACAAATTGATCTTTCTGCTTTCCTGATTTGTCTGGCAAAGCTTCAGACTTCCTTCCAGGTGTGCAGCGGCATTTCACTGACCCTCAACAGGCGCTCAGTGTCCTTGACTCCTCCATGTCACTGGTGTTTGGCCACTTTGACTGTTTTATGTATGATATACCAGTACTGCTTAGACATTTTCCTGAATATTGATTCATAATGGCGACTACTTCCTTTTTTTTTATGTGTGTATTTCGTGTGTGTACATACACATGTGATTAGAGAGTCATTGCGGGTTATGAGGGGTCAGGACACGATCCTTGTATGCTTCACATACTCTCAACCCACAATTGTTTAATATTTGGTTGCATGTCATATTTATCTTCAGATGTGCTTTTCATATTTTCACCTCATTGACTCTTGTATTGTGAATGTTGGGGTCAGGATGGGATTGTTTACTGAGCTCTCTCCATGTTTGCCCACTCAAAATCGGAACCTGTTGATTTTTTCCTGTGTTTTTATTTGAGAGACCTCGGTTTAGTTTTTTTCATATACAGTTTAGGGGTGGGATTCTGGAACTACTGTCTACATTATACATGATTACTGGTGGGGCTACTGGGTTAACTCGTTTGGCATCTTGTAACGTATTTCATTTACAGATCTCCTTTATTGCTCTTCTTTGTTTTCCTCTCTCCTGTTGAATCTCAGTGTCTTCTCTTCTACTTGCAAGCACTCAAGTGTTGCTGATTTATTATCTTTGAGCTATACTGATACAGCCTGTTTTAATGATTTGTTTCTTTTGGTTAAATACACTCATCAAGCTGTTGCCACATGTTAGTGTATGGCAGTGGCCTTCTCGGCCACTAGTAAAAAACATGGAGTTTTGGGCTGAGTTCACTATGCTGTACTGCTGAGGGTTGTTGATTCTGGAAGTGTTTTAGGGGCAGGTGTTATTTTGTGTTGATGGAGATTGGTTAATAATAATAATTCATATAGCGCTTTTTTCATTACTCAAAGCGTTCAGCAATTGCAGGTTAAGGGCCTTGCTCACAGGCCCAACAGAGCAGAGTCTTTGTTGGCATTTACAGGATTCATACCGGCAACCATCCGATTGCCAGTGGAGATTCCTAGCTTCAGAACCACCACCCACCTGTAAATAAAACCCTGGTTAAAGAAAACTCACCTGTGTTGCAGTCTAACACATTATTTTCATCCTTTCCTTTTTGTCTGAATTTCAAATGATTATCGGTATGGGTGCAAATACATTTATTAACTCCCTTCTCAATGAATCTCCTTGTCTGATTAATTAGCATTTTCCTCCCTTTTCACAGGCGCTTGCCAGATTCATTATGAATCTAAACTCGATTGATGTATTTGTATTCTTATCCTCATTGTCTGACCACTGCTGCATTACGTTTCAGCTATTTCTCTCCTTGTCAGCATTTTCATGCGGATTTCATTAAACAAACCTCTGCCAAAATTGAGGAATGTATAACATGAAACAAAGACTCTGTTTAAGATCCACCTTGTGTTTGACTGGCTGTTAACACTAGAATTACCAGAGTCTACGAAAAAACTCGTAGATCCGGCCCACCTTAAAACCGTTCGCACTTCTCCGCCAGCGTCTTTAGTCTTCTAAATGTGCCGATTAAGACGAGCAGAAAGCAGCCAGCTATTCCATCATTCACTATCACAGAATGTGCATGAACTTCTCCCAGCTCATGCCTTGATTGATTATCTGGGAGTGAAGTGGAGTTTTAGAGTGGAAATAATAGTTCATTATTTGGAACACACGCATTTCATGTGTGTTCCATTTCTACAGTAAAATGTGTAAACACATTGTTAAAACAGAACCTTTTTCATAATTTAGTAATAAATGTTACAAAATGTAGGCATAAACTATAGAATGTGTGAAGCATGAAGTCCAAACATCAAATAAACACTTTCACAAAAGGTTCAAGAACAATACAACAGCTTCCGCGACGTAGAGGTAAGATTTGCTGTTTCAGAGCGCAGCAGGCTTACTGTCCCTCAGGGACCTGAGTTTGATTCTCCGTTGAGGAGAAAGTGTTTTAATTTTTTTTTCTTTTTAACCTCAAACAGACATAAAATTTATAAATTGGTATGCACTGTCAGTTAATGAGATCTTTATATTTTCATGTGGAATGCTCCTTTTAAAATATTTTTTTAACAATTGAGACTGCAATTAACATGAACAAATGTCCTTATAACTGTTATTTTTACGATCCATAACACACAGAGAGACAGAGCACTGCATAATAGAGAGACAGACAGGCAGAAGTCACTGGATATATAAATAAACAGGGAAGGCACATGTACTGAAAGAAAAAAAAGATCAACAGATGCGTTGTTCCTGCTGCACTGAATAAGCTCACGCGCTCTAATGATCTGACTCTAAGTAACAGTGCAAGTACAGACGCAAACCAATTGTATGTGTGTACTGTATAATATTAACAAAAAAAGCAGCTTACTACTGAAAACGGCAAATATAGCAGTGAGTGGGGATCGAACCGGAGACTCTTGATTACACTTGGTTTGTGTCTGTACTTGTGCTGTTACTTAGTCAGATGAGGGGGTGGGGTTAGAGAGATTTGTCAGCCTCCATGTCTCAGGTCGAGCAAACATATAGTGATAGTATAGATATATAGATAATATCACTAACTAGTGCTTGGAAATTAATAAGGTTTGTTTATTTTTTTCTTTCCCCTCTGCTGAGCTCCCATCTACGGAGTGATTGATGTGTTTTTTAATTTTATTAATTTACCAAAACTCTCACAAAATGATGCTGCTTTTCTAGAGGCCCCTGTTTTAGCTGAAGAAATTAAACACATTAAATGCATTTTAAAATCAATTTGCAACATAAAAGTCCCTAGCCCACATGGTATGAAGACAGAAGTATATTTTGCATTTCGGCCACAAGTGCCCAGTTTGCTGTTTTAGGTCAGGTGTCACGTGGGACTCTGGGATTTTTCAGTGACCTGCGTGTTTTATTCATTTAAATTTTACTTTTTTGTATATTAAAATGTTTTTTCTTTACTATCCTCTGCCTCTTTTTAAAAATAAAATTAAAATAATATGGAGTCGGGTTTCTTTGGACTAATTGTTTACAAATATTAAGACATATTCTGTTTAATTAAAGATCATTTCACATACAGTACGATCCTTTTTAACTTTCCCTAATGGCTGGTTGCCATTTTGGCCGGTTAATCCAACGCATACTGTACCTATTTTCATGTAGAAAAATATTTCTAAGGTATGTACTGTACTTCTTTGACGTTCCTGAAGAAACCATATCCACAAGGCTTCATCCACGATTTTGCACACAGGTTTTTTTCTCGTACAACGACTGGACAGTGTGGTGTAATGGGTCCACAGCTCAAGTCAAAAAGGCCACTTTTTAAATAAATAATCGCCTCACTCGCGGCTTAGCGAGTATGTGTGACTGATCGGTTCCTTGGGAATTCGTGATGCGGGGCGATCCTAGCTTAAGTGCACAGGTGAGGATCTCCGCATCCATAATTGTCCCCGTGATAAATAGAAACATGAGGCGGCTAGGGGGAGAACAGGAAAGAACAGGAGGTTAATGGAGAAGGAAGCAGATAGAGGAAAGCCGGTGCAGGAGAGCGAGAGCAGATTCAATGGAGCAAAGGCAGGCAGCTGGGAGGTAAACCCCTGCAGATGAGTGTTTGGCCGACACTCGGTGGGGCTGAAGAAAGCGGTCGCTTCAGCTAAGAGATCACAGAGCTGGAGTGACTGGTATTGAAGACGACTGGCCGTTGAAAGGCAGCGGCAGTCGTGGAGGCATTGGGCTGGTTTAGCTCCAGCATGAGCGTCCTGGCTGCTGTGGAAAGAACCCAAATCTTGATCCGGATGGAGCTTGACGTAGCCAGGGATCGGAGGGCTACCAGACCAGTGTGGAAGGCAGCTGCACCTGCAGGTAGGGCAACTCCCCTGTTGCACGAAGCCCGATGGGAGGAGCAGGGGAGCCGTCAGGTAGAAAGAAGAAGGCACCGTGGAAAATTCATAAAGGAATATGTAAACGGAAATCACTCTGAAAGTAGGAGCCCTCTCAGGAAGTGCATACATCTATATATATAATTCACTAAGTCCATGGCAAGCAAGACGCACGCAAGACAGAGCCCATTCCACCAACAATTCACTAAGCGGCCGACCATGGCACGCAAGACAGACCATGGGATACGCACGACAGAGCCCCGCCCACCAACAATTCGAGCAAGAGCAAAAGCGTTTGCCAAGAATGTTTTCATTAATCAAGAATATATAATTCACTAAGCAGCCGACCAGGGCACGCAAGAAGCAGCACGCAAGACAGACCATTTGATATGCACAACAGAGCCCCGCCCACCAACAATTCACTAAGCAGCCGACCATAGCACGCAAGACAGACCATGGGATATGCACAACAGAGCCCCGCCCACCAACACTTTGAGCGAGAGCGAAAGCATTTGCCAAGAATGTTTTCATTAATCAAGAACGAAAGTCGGAGGTTCGAAGACGATCAGATACCGTCGTAGTTCCGACCATAAACGATGCTGACTGGCGATCCGGCAGCGTTATTCCCATGACCCGCCGGGCAGCCAACCGGGACACCTAAGTCTGTGGGTTCTAGGGGGAGTATGGTTGCAAAGCTGAAACTTAAAAGGAATTGACGGAAGGGCACCACCAGGAGGGGAGCCTGCGGCTTACTTTGACTCAAAACGGGACACCTCACCCAGCCCGGACACGGAGAGGATTGACAGATTGATAGCTTTATCTCGATTCTGTGGGTGGTGGTGCATGGCCATTCTTAGTTGGTGGAGCGATTTGTCTGGTTAATCCCAATAACGAGCGAGACTCCCTCCTGCTAAATAGTTACGCGACCCCCGAGCGGTCAGCGTCCAACTTCTTAGAGGGATGTTGTCCAGCCCCGTCCCTCCCTCTGGAAGGTGGGGACGCGGCAGCGGTCCTCCAGTTTTCAGTCACGGACAATTGTATGTTTCTCTCTCCAAAGTTCCATCTTTTCATTCACTTACAGTCGTATCCTCAAACCCACCCCATTTGGACCACTGTATCTTTCAGGAAGTTTTCACCCATCAATACATAATTATGCGGCGTATGCTACGCCGCGGGTTGGCTAGTATAATATAAAGAAGAATGCAGGATTACAATTTTTTTATTTTTTTTTTTTTATTTTAACAGGCCAGTTAATCCGTCATCCGGTTAAAGTGAGGCCAGTTAAGAGGGATTGTACTGTATTTGACATGACACTCTTCAATGTAGTGATGGGTGATGATTATTACTTTCTTCCTGCAATAATTAACAATATATAATGTTATAATATTTTAAGAATATGATGACAAAATCATGATGCCATTCTGTAATGTAGTTAAAATAATCAAATAGTCTTGTTGATTTTGCCTGTCACGTATGATCTTTTTATTTTACTATTTTAACTTCTTAGCTCCTATAATTGTGGTCATGTGATGAGTACTTGGAATACAAATGAAAAAAATGAAAAACTTGAATCTCTACTTGCAACTTAAATGTTATGATTGCTTATGCTTATCAAAGTTTGCTCATAAATTAAACCAGTATATATTTAGTGTTGTAAGATAATGTCAGTATGAAAGTGGTGGGTTTAAAACTAAAAATTTTAATCTTTTAAACTTTATACAGGAATCAAACTTCACTGCTGTTCTGAATGTGGCAAACAGTTTTCACGGAGAAGCAGTCTTCAGAGACATCAAAGAATTCACACAGGAGAGAAGCCATATTGCTGCTCTGAATGTGGTAAAAAGTTTTCACAGAGAAGGAATCTTCAGAGCCATCAAATAATTCACACAGGACAGAAGCCATATTGCTGTTCTGAATGTGGTAAACAGTTTTTAGAAAAAAGCTGTTTTCAGCGCCACAAAATAATTCATACAGTTTTCAGCACAGAGAAGTAATCTTCAAAATAATTCATACATTTTATACAGGACAGAAGCCATATTGCTGCTCTGAATGTGGTAAAAAGTTTACACAGAGAAGCAGTCTCAAGAGCCACCAAAGAATTCACTCAGGAGAGAAGTCATATTGCTGTTCTGAATGTGGTAAACAGTTTACACAGAGAAGCAGTCTTCAGAGCCACCAAAGAATTCACACAGGAGAGAAGCCATATTGCTGTTCTGAATGTGGTAAAACGTTTTCACATAGAATTACTCTTCAAACCCACCAAAGAATTCACTCAGTAGAGAAGCCGTATTGCTGTTCTGAATGTGGTAAACAGTTTTCAGAAAGAAGCAGTTTTCAGCGCCACAAAATAATTCACACAGGAGAGAAGCCATATTGCTGTTCTGAATGTGGTAAAAAGTTTTCACGGAAAAGCAGTCTTCAGAGCCACCAAATAATTCACATAGGAGAGAAGCCATATTGCTGTTCTAAATGTGGTAAACAGTTTACACAGAGAAGCAATCTTCAGAAACATCAAAGAATTCACACAAGAGAGAAACAAATGACACAAAACTCCCCCACCTTGTCCACAGATGAACACAGTAAATGCTAAGCAGCAGAAGAAAGAATTCATAAAGTTTGATGAAAACAAAAATGATCTAATTGGGGAAACTACAAGTAAAGTGGTAAATACACTGCCCCTCTCCAACAGCCTCATGTGGAAACAGAACTTACTCATTCATGGCTTATGAGGGGCGAACTAAGACCAAAAGATGTACGCCTCATCATAGGTGCACACAACTGTGTCTTGGACACAAAGTGATTCAATCAAAAGTAGAAAAAAAAATAACCCATAATTGTCACTTTTGCCCCAAAGAAACAGTCACACATCTTGTTGCTGGGTATGAGGTACTGATGGCTGAAGGATTATACGCTGCACAACACCACAAAGTGGCCAGGCTCATTCGCTGGAAACTTGGCAAGAAGTACAACTTACCAGCACCAGAAAGACACTGGGACCACAACTCAGACAGCACAATGGAAAATGAGGAGGTGCAGGTCACTTGTAGCACAACAATACAGACTGACTGAAAAATAGAGGCCAGAAAACCAGATGTAAGAAATCCTGGATAACAGAAGTATTAGTTCCTAGTGATTACTCAGTTCTAAGAATGGAGAGGCAATCAAGAAACAAAATACCAGGAAATGCAGTCTGAGATATGACAGATGAAATGTAGACCAAAAAACAAAAACTGAAGAAGTGACTGTTGTTATAGGATGAACAGGACTGATAAAGAAAAATAAAAAGGCCCATCTTGACAAATTATAATAACTCCTTATGCCCTGCAAAAAGAAGCCTTATTAGAAACAATGCAGGTTCTACACGGAGTCCTTGAGGGAAACTTACGAGAGTGAGAAGTTAAGCAGTACAACGAGACTGTCCTGACTAAAGAGTGAAGTTCACTCCTGTTTTGATGGTAAGCACACCAAGAAAATTTGGAAGAATTAAACCTGAGAGAAGCTGAATTGTTGTTCTGAATGTGGTAAACAAATCTGGCACAGAAATACTCTTCTGATGCACATTAAAATTCACAAAAGAGAGAAGCCATATGGATGTTAATAATGTGGCAAACAGTTTTCATGGAGAAACAACCTTTTGGATACAACATCTACATTTATTTATATAGCACATTTTCATATAAACAATGTAGCTCAAACTGCTTTACAAGATGAAATAAAAATGAAGTTAATATAAAACAAACAAGATTAGGCAATAATATATAGTATGTAACAAAGAAAAAGGTAATGTTGAATGGCCAAGTGGACAGAAAAAAAAAAAAAAAACCTGCAGTTAGGCATTGTACCTTAATCAGTCCTCATGGTTTACATGCTTCACATGAAGATTTTGATGATGATGGCCATGTGGACACCTGGGACAACCTCCATTCAATCCATAAACACGAGGCAGAGTGGTATGTTGATCAGGAGGTGGTGGAGCACATCGTCACCACAGAAGAAATGGAGAAGACAGCAGAGAACAGTACAGATTAATAGGGAACTGCACATCCCACAGGAAAATGATAATCCAGTGTCCATGTAGACTAATAGGGATACAACTAAAATGTAGCTATGAAAAAGCCATTTTGAAATAATGTGTTTTTATCAGTATGTTTAATGTTCTGCAGTATTAGCCTGGTGAATTTCTATTGGTAAAGTATTTTAAATTTTATGTGTGTAACTGCAAAAAGCCACCACACCAATTCTTTTCTGATTGGATCCTGAAATTCTAAGTAGACCTTCATTTGAAGATCTGAGGTTATGACTGGGAGTGTAAGGGGACAGACACTCCAAAATGTAGGACTGGGTGAGATTATTTAAGGCTGTGTAAACCATTACAGTTGATCACCTACTTACAAACGGGTTCCATTCCAGCAGTCTGTTTGTAAGTTCATTTTGTTCATAAATCCAGCACGTATTGCCATCTGTTGATAAATGTTTTAGTTTCAAACATCTCTTGATTTGGACATATAAAAAATGTTTTTTGGTAGTTTTTAATGTGCTTTGAGCAAATTACAAGTATTGTACATGAAATAGTTATTTTTGTTAATATAAAGATCTTCCCACTCCTGCTGCCACCATTTGGCGGACATGCAAATTATCCTTAAGTGCTAATTTTGGACTTGAGGACCACTTTGTTCATATATATGAAAGTTCACATCTCAAACATTCATAAGTAGGGGACTATCTGTTGTAGTATTTTAAAGTCAATTCTAAATGACACGAGTAACCAATGTAACGACGCTAAAACTGATGAAATGTGCTCAGACTTTCTTTTTATGGTTAAGATTTTTGCTGCTGCATTCTGCACTAACTGTAACTGATTGATGTCTTTCTTAGGTAGTCCTGTAAAGAATACATTATGGTAATCTATTTGACTGAAAAAAAAGTGTGAATTAATTTTTCAATATCTTATAACGTTATAAGAGGTCTAACGTTAGCTGTATTCCTGAAGTAGAAAAAGCAGTCCTGGTAATCTGATTAATATGTGATTTAAAATTGAGGTCAGAGTCAGTGATTACTTCTAAATTCTTTACCTCACACTTCACTTTTAAGCCTAAGGCACCAGGTTTATTTCTAATGCCCTCATAATGTCCATGTTTGCCAATAACTTCGATTTCTCTTTTCTCCTTCTTAGTCAGAGAAAGTTACTACTCATCCATTCAGAAACACAAGTAATACACAGGATCACAAAAGAATTCACATAGGAGAAGCTGTTTTGCTTCCCTGAATTTGGAAAACAATTCTGTCACAATAGCACTCAGTCAGTCATTTTCCAACCCACTGTATCCTAACATAGGGTCATGGGGGTCTGCTAGAGCCAATCCCAGCCAGCACAAGGCAGGAACAAACCCCGGGCAGGGCGCCAGCCCACTGCAGACAATAGCACTCTTCACAATTTATTTTTGTATAGCCCAAAATCACACAAGAAGTGCTGCAATGGGCATTAATGGACCCTGCCTTTTGACAGCCTTCCAGCCTTGACTCTCTAAGAAGACGACGAAAAACTCCCAACAAAAAAAAAAAAATCTTTGTAGGGATAAAAATGGATGACACCTTAGGAAAGGCTGTTCAAAGAAAACCCCCTTTCCAGGTAGGTTGGGCGTGCAGTGGGTGTCAAAAAGAAGGGGGTCAATAAACCACAATATACAGAACAGAACACAAGTAATCCTCAATACGATATAATAGTGTGATGGACATATTACAAATACAGAGCAGAATTGAACAGTAGATAGTATCACATAATATGATTTGGATTTGTTCAGAGTCCTGGAGACTTCGGCCATCATGCTGCCTCCCCCTATTGGCCATTCCTCAGCTGAACAGCGTTAGGCCAGCCAATCCGATGAAAGGATTTATCTACCCTACGATTCCTGCGATTCTCCATCACAGATGACTTTACCTTAGGCAGGTGGGCCGTGGCATCAAGTGCCACATTTGAGAAGTGAGAAGAGAAACAGAATAGGTGAGGCTTAGTAACAAATTCTAACTATCATATTATGTTTTATTGCTAATGACCAACAACAGCAATGCGGTCTGCACAGTTAATCAGCAGCTCTAGTCAGGGTGTGCTAAACTGAAGTCGTGAGTCTTCAACTGGGATTTGAAAGCTGAGACTGAAGATAGATAGATAGATAGATACTTTATTAATCCCAAGGGGAAATTCACATAATCCAGCAGCAGTATACTGATACAAAAAACAATATTAAATTAAAGAGTAATAAAAATGCATATAAAAGCAGACAATAACTTTGAGTAATGTTAGCATTTACTTCCCCGGGTGGAATGGAAGAGTCGCATAGTGTGGGGGAGGAACGATCTCCTCAGTCTGTAAGTGGAGCAAGAAAGTGACAAAAGTCTGTCACTGAAGCTACTCCTCTGCCTGGAGATGACACTGTTCAGTGGATGCAGTGGATTCTTCATGATTGACAGGAGTTTGCTTAGTGCCCGTCGCTCTGCCACAGATGTTAAACTGTCCAACTTTACTCCTACAATAGAGCCTGCCTTCTTAACAAGTTTGTCCAGGTGTGAGGCGTCCTTCATCTTTATGCTGCCTCCCCAGCACACCACAGCGTAGAAGAGGGCACTCGCCACAACCGTCTGGTAGAACATCTGCAGCATCTTATTGCAGATGTTGAAGGACGCCAACCTTCTAAGAAAGTATAGTCGGCTCTGACCTTTCTTACACAGAGCATCAGTATTGGCAGTCCAGTCCAATTTGTCATCCAGCTGCACTCCCAGGTATTTATAGGTCTGCACCCTCTGCACACAGTCACCTCTGATGATCACAGGGTCCATGAGGGGCCTGGGCCTCCTAAAATCCACCACCAGTTCCTTGGTCTTGCTGGTGTTCAGGTGTAAGTGGTTTGAGTCGCACCATTTAACAAAGTCTTTGATTAGCTTCCTGTACTCCTCCTCCTGCCCACTCCTGATGCAGCCCACAATAGCAGTGTCATCAGCGAACTTTTGCACGTGGCAGGACTCCGAGTTGTATTGGAAGTCTGATGTATATAGGCTGAACAGGACCAGAGAAAGTACAGTCCCCTGCGGCGCTCCTGTGTTGCTGACCACAATGTCAGACCTGCAGTTCCCAAGACGCACATCCTGAGGTCTGTCTGTAAGATAGTCCACGATCCATGCCACCAGGTGTGAATCTACTCCCATCTCTGTCAGCTTGTCCCTAAGGAGCAGAGGTTGGATGGTGTTGAAGGCGCTAGAGAAGTCCAAAAACATAATTCTTACAGCACCACTGCCTCTGTCCAAGTGGGAGAGGGATCGTGTAGCATATAGATGATGGCATCCTCCGCTCCCACCTTCTCCTGGTATGCGAACTGCAGAGGGTCGAGGGCGTGGCGGACCTGTGGCCTCAGGTGGTGAAGCAGCAGCCGCTCCATGGTCTTCATCACATGTGACGTCAAAGCAACAGGCCGGAAGTCATTCAGCTCACTAGGACGTGATACCTTTGGGACTGGGGTGATACAAGATGTTTTCCAAAGCCTCGGGACTCTCCCCTGTTCCAGGCTCAGGTTGAAGATGCTGTAGAGGACTCACCAGTTCCAGTGCACAGGCCTTCAGCAGTCATGGCAATACTCCATCTGGACCCGCTGCTTTGCTGGCACGAAGTCTTCTCAGCTCTCTGCTCACCTGCGCTGCTGTAATTGTTGGGGATGTCTCACATATGCTGGTATCAGCAGAAGGATGGCTGTAGGATGCAGTATTCCAAGTTGAGAGTGGGTTAGGGTGGTCAAACCTATTAAAGAAGTTGTTCATTTGGTTTGCTTTCTCCACGTCTCTCTCGATGGTGGCACGCCGCTTCGAGCTGCAGCCAGTGATAATCTTCATCCCATCCCACACTTCCTTCATGCTGTTATTCTGCAACTTCTGCTCCAGCTTTCTCCTGTACTGCTCTTTGCCACCCTAAGCTGGACTAGGAGTTCCTTCTGCACGCGCTTGAGCTCATGCTGATCACCGTCTTTAAAAGCCCTTTTCTTCTGGTTCAAAAGGCCTTTGATGTCACTTGTAATCCATGGCTTGTTGTTAGCATAGCAGCGTACAGTTCTTACCTGAACTACAATGTCCATACAGAAGTTGATGTAATCAGTTGTGCAGTCAACAGCCTCTTCAATGTTCTCACTATGTGACCCCAGCAGGATATCCCAGTCTGTAGTTCCAAAGCAGTCTCTCAGAGCCTGCTCTGCCTCAGGGACCACTTCCTGAATGATCGTGTGGTTGTAGGTAGCGCCTTCACTCTTGGTTTGTAGTGAGGCTGAAGCAGAACCAGGTTATGATCTGCTTTGCCCAAGCGCAGGCAGCGGGGTGGCGCTGTATGCGTCTTTAACATTTGCATACAGTATGTCAATAGTCCTATTTCCCTGGGTGTTACAGTCCACATACTGGAAGAAGGCAGGTAATGTTTTGTCCAGTGTCACATGGTTAAAGTCTCCAGAGATTAGCACAAGTGCCTCAGGGTGCTGCGTTTGTAACTTAGCAACTGCGGAATGGATGATGTCACTCGCTATCTCCGCGTTTGCTTGAGGGGGGATGTAAACAATAACAACAATCACTGTCCAAACTCTCTGGGCAAGTAATAGAGATGCAGACTTACGGCCAACAGTTCAATGTCCCTGCAGCAAGTGGAGATTTTAACGTTTACATGTCCTGAGTTGCACCAACTTGTATTGACATTGAGAGCAAGAGAGCATAGGGGCATCTCTTAAAGAAGCAGACAGACCATTCCACAGTTTAGGGGCCCTGTAACTAGAAGCTCAACCTTCCACTGTTATTTTATTAATCCTTGGAATCCTAAACCGGCATCTTGAGATCTTAATGTGTGTTCTGGTTTATAAGTCATAATAAGTTCAGACAAGTAAGCCGGACCTCAGCCATTTAAGGCTTTATACTGTATGTTTAAAGGAGGATTTTGAAAATCTGCCCTAAACTTAACTGGGAGGCAGCGTAAGGATTTAAGAACTGGAGTTATGTGTTTGTATTTTCTTGTTCTTGTAATAATTCTTGCAGCAGCATTTTGGATTAACTAGAAGCTCAGTAAAGAGCAGTTTGAACGTCCAGTGAACACCGCAGTGCAGTAGTCATTCCTACTAGAAATAAATGCATGAATTAATTTCTCAGAATCCTCCTTTATTAGAAAATGTCATAATTTCCAAACAATTTTAAGAATGAAAGAAACATGTTATGGACAAGTTTGAGATGTGCGCTTTAAATGACATACTAGAGTCAAAAATAGCACCTAGATTGTGGGCTGATTCAGTAAAATTAATGGGGATTTCAACTGAGTTAAATGATGACAAAATATTGTCATAATCGGCGTCATTCCCTCCAATAGTTAACATTTCTGTTTTATCTGTGTTTAATTCACTAATCCACTCGTTTAATTCACTAACACAACTAATTAAAGACAACATCAGAGAACCTTCATTTGGTTTTGATGAAAGTATAACTGGGTGTCATCTGCATACGAGTGAAAATTAACATGATGTTTCCTAATGAGAGATCCCATTGGAAGTATGAGAAGTGAAAACAGTAAAGGTCTGAGTACTGAGCCCTGCGGGACACCATATCTCACTTCTGTGTAATGATGGAGTCCTGTCAGCACATTTCTCTACGTGTTGGAATCGATTTGATAAATAAGAACTAAACCAAGCGAGCACACTGCCTGTGAGCCCAACGTCATTTTCTAGCCTGTGCAGTGAAATGAATGGTCAATGGTGTCAAACGCTGTGCTTAAGTCTAACAACAGAATTACAGTGGAGTTTCCTTCATCAGAGGATATCAGAATGTCATTCACAACGTGCATTAGTGCCAGTTCTGTACCCGCATTAACACTCACAAAAGGAGAAGCCAAATGACTGCTGTAAATGTGGCAAAGAGTTTTTACAAAGAAACAACTTTTTGACTCCCAATAGAATTCAAACAGGGAGAAGCAGTTTGTCTGTAATAAACATGGCAAACACTTACCTGAATCACATTTATTGGCCTAATATGAACACATACAAGGAATTTAACTCCAGTTTTGATGACACTCCACTCTTGTTGACATCAACACAACACTTAAATCACACACCGGAGGTAAGAAAACAAAAAAGCAAGACCAAGTATATATTTGTGTATATTTGTGTTGGCAGCCCCCCAGGCAAACACGCAGTCTAGTCCCACCCTCCGGAAATGACCCTCTATCTGCTACAGCTAGGAGTTTTGTGGGCAACCTCTTGGCCTGGTCCAGCAACTTGGGTCATCAACAATGAGGATCTTACATGCTGGATCACCCTCAGGGAAACGCGCCACATGGCTGTAATGCCGTAACTGACGCTCCCTCGCAATGCAGGTCATATGCCTCATTCGGGACTCCATGAGCAGCCACTCATTCGACACAAAGTCAAACCAATGGTACTCAAAGATTTTCCAGAGAGACACAGTACCAAAGGAGTCCAGTCTTCGTCTGAGGTCACTGGACTCATGTCTCGCAGCCATATAGCAAGACAGGAAGCACCAGGACTCTAAAGACTTGGACCTTTGTCCTTTTGCATAGATATATTCAGCGTCACATACCCCTTTCCAGTGACCTAATGACCCCCCCATGCTTTCTTAATCTGTCTACTGACTTCATAGGAAGAGTCACCAGAGTTATGAATGTCACGGCCAAGGTAAGTAAACCTCTCAATGAGGTCGACACTCTCTCCGCAGACAGACACACTGCTGATGTCCGTGCCCAAGAGGTCATTAAAGGCCTGGATCAATACATATTACTTATACAACAGTTACATTTAGAGTTTGAAACTTGACAGATGTTTGTTTGTACTTCATATCTCATTGAGCCTCCATTTGACTCCATCAGGTCCTAGTGGTCTGCTAAACACATCAGCCTGTCTTTAGGGTCTCTGAGACTGGAGGAGGTCAGGAGTCCAACTGTACAGCAGGCACTGATGTGCTTCAGCATCACGACTGGTAACAAGTTAGAGATGGCAGATAGTTCAGCTGGACATCATCCTATATGACTACCCAAGCAGACGGCATATTAGCAGCCCACCGAGTGTGTCTACTCTAGTAGAATTGACCAGACGGCCCTGACATAACAACCTGTACAGCTGTAGACGACTCCACTTTACTGGTCAGTTTAGCACACACTGCACTGAGGCTGTCAAGTCTGAACCATTAAATCATTCAGTCAGCTGGGAATTTATTTTGGCAATGATATTTCTGGGAAGGCATTTGTTTTATTCTTGTATGTCGTAGGTTGATGCTGATATATTAGGTTGATAAATATAAACACAGACACACACTTCATGTCAGGACCTCAGAATAACAAGCTTCTAGCTGTCAGTCGTGGTTTTAGAATACTGAGCTTCAAACGTTCTGATTCTCCATTTATCTTAAAAAATGCAAGTTTTATTGAAAATGTGACTCGTAAATAAAGAGAAGTAAGACGCTTATTGTTGTAGACTGTGTTTGTAAGTGAACAGTAAAGTCTTGATCAGGATGCTCAGTTTCCAAGCTGTGTTATCCTGTAGGATTACCGGCGAGTCCAGTAAAGTCCAGTGTGCCATTTGTAGTCCATGATGATAAAAGTGGAGGCTCTGCTCAAATCTCTCAGTTCTAGTTGTGTTAATACACGAGAAGACTGGACCAGCACAAATGAAACTAAACACTCAGTATTATCACTGCCAAAAGCAAAAGTTTACTAATAATGATTCAGAATAAATTGAATAGCCATGTCAAGAAATATTTACAATTAATAATGATGGGTCATTTGAATTGAAATAAAGAACAAACAGAGAAGATTAATCAGAGATCAGAGAATATACTGAAGCTGAAGTATTAAAACTGCAGGACGCCCACTTCTATAGATTATATAGAAATAAAAGAACAATGTAATGGGGAGAGACGTTGTGATAGACGGCAAGGAACCCTTCCCCTCCGGGATTCCTGGAGAAGAGAGGAACCCTGATAACGGCGCTTCTTTTCCCTGGGTACCTGGCCAGTCCTTGATCCCTGGGGGACAGCACTTCAGGGACATCAGGAAGTGCTGACAGACCAGGGATGGTTTACTCCCAGAGTGCTTCTGGATGCAAGGGTAGCACTTCTGCCACACTGGGGGTTCTGCCGGAAGTTCATTAGCAGGCACCTGGGGCACATCCGGGACAGGATAAAAGGGGCCACCTCACTCCAATCAGGGAGCCGGAGTCAGGTGGAAGAAGGACGGAGCTTGCAAGACAGGAGTGGAGGCGGCCAGAAGAACCAAGGACTGTGAACTGTAAATAACTGTAAATATTGCTGGGAGTAAATGTGTGTGTTGTCGACACTGCGGTGTCAGGTCTGTCTGTGGCCGGGCTAGCTGTTACAACATGTTTACTTGTAATGTACTAAAAAGGAATAAAACTGTACAGTGCAGTTATAAAACTTAAAGAAAAAATGAAGATGACATGAATGGTCTAAAAACAGATACGCAGATCATTTCAAATATACAGAACTTAATCAAGGATCTTTAAGAATAAGTGTCCTTTCTTATTGACATTAATAGTTAAATCAAATCTCCACAACTCTATTACGCACAGTCAGTCAGTTGAACACTCAGAAATCCAAAAAGCCAAAGACCAGTAAAGCCAGTGACACGTTTATCAGAGGAGGCGCTGAGATGGAATCCCAAGTTGAAAAGCCTCAGTGATGCTGACTGTCCTCGAACTCCAACAGTTAGGCCTTGTTCACACGGGCGTTAAGTTTTTGGATAAACGAACTTGCTCTGAACGTCCTAGACGTTTATGTTGCATTTTGTGGTGGCGATCGATTCACTTCTACACCGGCATTCATTTGTCTCTGTCTAACGCCAGCCTGCAGCCCAAATTGTAGTTTGTGTGTTAACCTGTGGAGGCAGTGTCGGGAACTGGATATGAAAGCCCTTCTCGTTTTATTTGAGGTGCCTCCTTTCAATATGGACCATTTTGCTATGTTAGATATTAATCTTCTTGTTTTAAAAATACTCGTAATACGGCGACGTAGGGAGAGAAAAATCCGCCGCCGCTACTGGGTTCATCCTCTGACTGCACAACGTCGGGTTAAAGGAAGTTTTTTTGTGCTTTATGAAGAAATGCGAAAATTTCCGTGCAAGTTTTTTAATTACTGTCGGATGTCGGTTTCCACTTTTGATTGTCTGCTGCAGCTGGTGCAATGCCACACTGCACGCCGATCAACCAATATGCGACTTGGTGTTAGCCCCGAAGAGAGACTACTTGTATATCCGGTCCTCCGAAGCGTAAAATAAACACGCAGAAAACGAATTAGAAGCGGTTTCCTTGCATTCGTTGGGTTTTGAAAGCCAAGAAAAAGCTGCATGCAACGTTTTTTTGATGCCATATAAACGCGCAGCCGGACAAACGCACATCACCAAAGCCCGTGTGAACACTCTCATTGACTCCTACGTGTAGAAAACACTCGGCGCTTGATCCGCGCTCACCGGACGCTACAAATGCAAAAAAAACACTTGATTTTAACGTCCGTGTGAACAAGGCCTTAGAAGCACAAGTTTGTTAAAGTCTTCGCTCACTTTAAAAAAAAAAAAATGTACATTCCCCAATACTAAAAGTGTATTAATGTGTATTTTAAATTTCACTTTAAACATACATATTTACATTTCTATCTATTTAGTTTATATTCTTGTCTAAATTCACTACAAGTAAAATGGTATTCTGATTAACAGACGAATGGTGCTGAAAGGAAAAAAGAAAGGACTGTCTGCTCCCCAACACCACATGATGTCCCACTCACCGTCTGCTGGTCCATCAATGAACAGACCTTCTGCCTCTGCTACAGAAATCCTCCCAACTGTTCCTCGAGCTTTAATAAGACCCAATGACAGACACAGAAACAGAGAGGACGTCACTCACAGAGACACTTTCTGCACTCAGAGACTCACTTAAGCCAAATGAGCCTCTGGCATCAGCACATCCAGAATGCCGTGAACTCTGTGGATCTTCACAAAGTGCCTACAGCTCTTCACAGCACTTCATCAGGTAGTTGTAGAGGCCATCTGTCAGCTCCTCATCTTCTACTGTATAGAGGTCATTACCCGGTGACCTTTAGGATCTTCATCATTTTTAAACCATTTGGATGACACCTTTGAGAGACAACTGCCTGTTGGACAAGAAAATACAAGAGAGTTTGGAGCTCTAAAGTCATCATAGCTCTTTGTTACTAGATGTTGTTATCTGAACTACGTTACCAGCAAGTGATCATCTGCTCCATGGCCGTTTATGATGAACTCCTCGAGTTTTTCGTGTTGAGTCCTCCTGGAGGCCCTGCTGATCTCTGCAGCCTCACAAAACTGAGCCCCTTGTTCTCGAATCTGCTGCCCTTCGGCAGTCACACAGCCAGCCTGCTCTGCTACATGGTGGACACAAAAATAAACACATCAGACTGTCACATGAAGTGTTTGTCTTATGCTGGCTATCTGGTTTTGGTCTGAACACTCCTTTTTTCTCATAAAGGTGGAAACTTTGGAATGGAGTTCAAATTGTGAGGATTTATCTGTGTTTCATTACAAAAACTCTTCTTTGTGGTTATCTTAATAGTTTTTTTTTTTTTAGAATACATCAATTTTTTCAGAGTATTACGAATACACCAATCTGGACACTACCTAAAGTAATATGCAAGTCACAGGCATGTCATCCTAAGACAAAAAGGATAAATAGAGTGCTCCCCACTATTATTGGCACCCCTTGTAAAAATTAGTAAGAAGGGTTAGAAATAAAATCCCAGTTTGCTGAATAAATGTCACCTTGCACTGAAAAAATTAGAAACATCTGACTTTTAATTGAAACAATTTCATTCAAAGAAAAACAAAGCCCTCATCAAGAAATAAATATTTTTAAAATTAACATTTTTATAAGGGGTGTCATTAATAGTGGAGGGCACGTTAAATGAATGCCGCAATTAAAAGTATGACACACATGAAGAAAAAAATATATCATCAGCATCTTTAAAAGACTGAGAGAGGAGAAGAGATAAAGTACTGAACTCCTACACAATCGAAACACAAATGTAAAGTCACATAAAGCCTACAGTTCATATGCAAACACCATCAACGTGTCTACTCCACAGTCTACTGAACCAGCAGGGATGTCCTAGGAGAAGAAGGAGAGAAAATAAAAAGACACGTGAAAGTCAAACACTAACAAGTGAATTACAAGTTTAACAGACGGGTGTTTGCAGTTTACCTGATTTTTCCATTAACATCCAATTTCCAGAAGATATTCATGTAGTAAGTTGGCTGAAAGGAAAAAAAAATCTAAATTTGTAATTAAATTGAAGGGCTCTGTGCACATCGCGACTGTCAGTCTGAGTCACAAACAAGTTAGTGGCGCACTGCACATTGCAGCAAAGTCTTTAACAGTTTAGAAATGGCAGGCATCGTCTGCACAAAACTGCCATGAAATGTTATTAACATTGACAGTACAAAAAACACAAATAAGACACATTACTCCAAGAACTCAAACATAAGGAACTAAACTGAAAAGAAAAGAAAGTTAACCTGGTGCACCACTGTACAGTGTAAAAAAAAATAACGTGTTAAAATTAATTAAAAAAATAAGGCAACAAATTACAAGCAATATTTTTGAGTAGATTTAATATACTGCACTACTGAGTAAACTTAATTTATTAATTTACTCAAATTAACCTCAAATAAATTAGTTTGATTAAATATACGTAGTGGCAAAAATGGTTTATTTTACTCCGATTTTCATTTGAATTACAGTACTCAAAAAAAATGTGTAATAATGCAACGCTGGACAGCAATGACTGTATAACAAATACATGCTAAAAATCCACATATCTTTATTTATTTGAACATACACAGATAGTCACAACAACGAGAAGCATCCACCTGCAGAGCCACAGCACCATACGTCACCGCAGTTTCAGACCCGCAGTTGTAGACCCGCAGTTTTAGACCCGGAAGTGACGTTACCATTTCTTGGCAAGGCGAAAACAACGCCTCCTTTTATCGAACACAAGAAGTCTCAGTTTTTAGCACGAGCGCAGCATTTTCGAGTGCAAACAAAATATGACAGAAAACAGCATGGTATTATTATTATTACTGTTATTCTTAACTATAATTATAAAACTGTACATTTTGCAAAACGTTTTTCAAAACAGTTTGAAATGTTAACGTTACGTTTACGTGTATGTAATCTTTGGCTGGCGAGCTAATTGTTAATGTTTGCAACACTGGTTACGGTGGTTTGCCTCGTAAAAACTGGGGAAATCGACACTTAATGTTGCATTGTCAGCAAAATACGATAAAAATGCATTTTGCCCAAAGTTCAGTTTATGTTCTTGATGAACGGATAATTCCCAGTACTTTAAGACGATATTTAACTTACATTAAGATCTTTTAAGTTCTGTTTTATTGTTTGTTACATATTTTATAAATTGTACCCATCCAGCCATTCATCCATATTCCTGTTCGGTTAAGAAGTGAACATTAAGTCTTTAAATGAGAAAGTAATCTAGGGATAAGCTTCAAAATTCTACACCACTTTATAATAAATTATGTTTTCTTATTTAGCCAGTGAAGTAGTGTCAAATGATGTTGCTTTTAGAAAGCTGAGAAATTAAAATCCTTTGCCCAAATTGAATGTTCAGAATTTGGTGTATTAGTTAACAAGCCTAAATCTTCCTTCATTTTCTTACTAAATTTGTGAAAGATGTTTCACTTTCTCTTTAGTAAGCCACGTTTAAGTATTATAAATTAGTTTTTTTAAATCTTGGATATGTACCTACATTATTTATACTGGCTAATAACCTCTTAAGGTAAAAAAAAAAAATATCTGTGATCTATCAAATTATAGACCAATTTTCTAATCTTTCTTGTATTTCTAAAATTTAGAGAAAGGTGTAGGTAAGCGGTTCTCTATATTTTTGCAAATAAAAGTAATCTCTTGTAACATTTTTACTCAGGTACTGCTTCAGTCAAAGTATTCAATGATTTGCACTCCACTGACTATGGTTGCATTGTTAGGCCCATAGTATTGCACCTACAGTAAGTGCCACATTTAATACTGTAGACCATGATATTTATCTGATCAGCTACATGAACCATCTCAGTGTTCTAATATAGAGGTATGCCTGTTAGAAAGTAGATTCCTTGAAATTTTCATTTGTTGAATTCTAACAAAACAGAAGTGCTAGTCATTGTTTTAAAAGCTGCTAAAATTGTCAATCTGAATGTAACATGTCTGTAGATGGCACCCCTATCACTCACAATACAATAAATCTAAACTTGTGTATATCTACAGTGAATACACATACTCATTTGATACACGTACTAAACATGTATCTAGAGCAGCCTTCATTTTACTAAATACCTTATCCGTGCTTTTATTACTTCTACATGGATCACCGTAAGGCTTTGTGGCTGATAACAGACTTAATTTAATTGAAAATACAGCGGCTGAAGAGCTTACAAGAGCCAGGGAATATGAACAGTATATATCATCCCTGTTTTGCTTTCTTTACATTTTCTTTCTGCAAATTTTGTATTTCATATTGAATTATTAGGTACTGGTGATCACCTGCAGGCCCGGCCTTAGGCATAGGTGAAGTAGGCTACCGCCTAGGGCACCGGCGTCCGGGGGGCCCAGGATCGACGGCGGCCAGGCCCCTGGCCCGCCCCTCCCCTCGCATGTTTAAATCACGTGGGCCAGCGGGAGCGTGTCCGCGTGGGCGGCTGTCTATAAATGCGGAGCGGTTTGAGTCAAGATCTCTATGGGTTGAACGTTCACATCAGTGAATCAGCCCTCATCATCATTCGTCGAAGAAGAAAGAAGAAGTCAAGATCTCATAAATCCTTCCACCTCGTCAGGGGCAGAAGGTGGCACGGGAGCGGGAAGGTAGAACCGCAATCTGAGTTGTGATAACGAACGAAACCCCTGTCTGTCGGTATGTCCTCGAAGCGTAAATACGAATCTGGAGCAGCTAAGCGAAAGAAAAAAGCCGATACTGATGCTTTCATTGCGTCTCAGAGAGGAGCTTTGCTCAATTTTGTGAGAGTTGGTGCTGGTAACAGCGGTAGTCACAGTATGGAGAGCAATGAAGGCTTAAATAGCTTAGCACTGATTTCTATAGAACAAAATATTGTTCAAACTTTGGATTACTCTGAGCTGCTTCATGACTTTGCCTCAAAGAAAGCGCGCAAAATCAATTTTTAATCGCATGTAGCTCAGAAGTAGCAGAGTAGCAATAACACTTTGTTTACAGTACGTGGTTTTTCGATTTTTTTTCCAATCACTGCTGCTACGCCTGCTCACTAGTTGTAATCTTATTGTTGCTTCATTCGTCATAAAGTGTTCCAGAAACAGGAAGTTTGAAATATATCCCGAGACTCATAATTACTTCAGTAAAATAAAATAAGAATTAAGTATTAACCCAGAAAATTATCATTTCTCAAACATTCCAAAAGTTTCAAATATCCCAAAAAATAAAAAAGGACAAAAAAACTAAAAAGAGAAAAAATACAAAAAAACTAAGCTGGGCTTAGCTACATACTGCCACGTGATGCCCAATGTAAACAGTTCAAACTGGCTAAATTGTAGCAGCTAACTACTCCGGGAGAAAAAGGGACGCAGGGTGATGACCTCGTAACGTTACAAGAAAACGTCTCCTTGGTCTAATTTTCACGCATTTCGCAGAGCTTCCGGGGGGCTCCTGGACCCCCCTTTCGCCTAGGGCCCCATAATACATAAGACCGGGCCTGTCACCTGTATCACTTTGCATAGTTAAGGATCTCAATATTTGAGTTCCCTTTTAATTCTTTACAGTCACTCTTACAGGAAGTGGGATATCTTGTTGTCTCTAGAATAAAAAAAGCTGTAGCTGGAAATAAAACAGTAGTTTGTAAAGCACACAGTTTTAGGAACAACCCTCCCATAGTGGTATGAGATTCCGACATTCTGTCAGCGTTCAAATCTAGGATAAAAATATATTTGTTTAGTCAGTCCAATAAGTAAAATTTACAAATCTACATTCCTATTTGTTATTTGTCTTTTCTTTTTAAACTTGCTATATTATTTTTAATTTGTGTAAAACAAAACAGACCATTTTTTATTTTGTTCAATAATAATCTGGTACTGACACCAAGATTTTTGTCTCCGGGTTTATGGCCTGGAAATATTTAAAGCTGCTTTGTGACAATACTAATTGTAAAATGCACAAAATAATTCAAATTTGATTGCTTGATTAAAACAGTTATTTAGTATTGTGAGTGATTACTGTAGATACAGAATTTAAACTTACTAAAGCCATCCTCCTTTTTTGTCATTTTTATAGAAACACATAATTCAATTGGGAGAGTCAGTACCACTGCTGACTCAATGTGACAGATGGTGCCCCTTGTTCCATTGTCCTTTTTGTAGTGGTAATGTTTTTAAGCCCTCCAAACTGGGAAATTAAAAAAAAAAAACATTTGAAGAGTCATTTCAAGAAGGCAGTTCTCCATGAAGGTAAGTTCATTTGAGAGTTGATTTTTAATGTATGTGCAGTACTGGTACATATACTTTTAACTCGGTATTTTACATTATAACAATTTATACTGTTACACATTTTAGGTTTCGCCATCCACAGATGTGGTTCAGACTGCAGGCCATCACAGCGTTATCACTGACCTACTGCCAGACTACAATATTTAGGAGAAGTGACTTTGAAAATCACTCGCTTGTTTGTAAACGTAAACAGAATGCTTTTTCAACCACCATAGAACCACTAGAAATAAATTGCAATAAGTGGAGTGTGCACTGTACTGTATGCAAATAGATGAAATATTAATTTGAAATTATTCTTTTGTGTGCTCCACAGTATGCTCTGCACCTTGCCTTGGATGTGCCATTTGACTTCACAGCTGTAAGCTTTCACAAGGTCTCTCTCTCTCTCTCTCTCTCTCTCTCTCGTGTGAATATTTCTTACAGGACAAAGGCGTTCACTAAAGGGGCACTGGAGAGTGTGAATGAGACCCAGAGCAGTGAGGAGGTATACGTGTAATATCTAATATTATTTAAACAGGCATGTAGAAATACAGGTTTTGTTTAATTCTCTTTGTGGTCTTTATCTAAAGGAACCACTAATACAAAAGGACCTCCACACTGCAGTAAAATGGTTGCGCTAACATAGACAGTTGTTCAGAGGTGCCATATCTGAGCCCCATTTTCTGGAGATGGAGGAGGAGGAGGAGGACCAAAGTCGAGCTCTACAGGACATCATGGTTTTAATTTTGCGCGATGATATGGAACTTTTCAGTTGTAAAATGAAACTTAAAGTAAACTGCAGAGGTCTGCCATATCTGAGCCCCATTTTCTGATTTTTAAACAATATGAGATGAGGAGGAGGAGGAGGACCAAAGTTTCATCGATGAAGTCGAAACTGAAGATTTAATTTTGGCAAAAGATCCCTTTTTATTTATTTTTCAGTTTAGGGATGATATGGAACTTTTCACTCAGGAATGTCGGGATAAAATGAAACTTAAAGTAAACTGCATATTTAATGAATCAGTATAATTACTGTCTGTTGCTACATTGATTGTTACTTGTATTTTATTGTGCATTAATGCTCTGTTGATTTCAGTTTATAATACTTTGATTTTTCTGTTTTCCTTTGATGGTGGGTAGTTTTTGAAAATAAAGAATTTAACTGCAAGTCTTTTTTTGGGTCTGCTGCTCATTTTGAAATATTGGTATTTGTTCTTTTTACTTATATTAATATTTTTAAAGCCCACTTAGTGCTATCTAAAGGCGCTTTTAAAATAATTTTAAAAAGTATTTCATCACAGAACAAACACAACAATTAGTAAAAATGTCCCTTTTGGAAATAATGTAGTGTTTTTTTGAGGGTTTCCTTGGAGGGTAGAACAGCAGTGAAAGATTTGAGGTCTTGGACATTATGAAGATGCTGCTACGCAATAATGTAAAATTGTGGTTTTCCAAGTCACTACACACATTACTGAAGTACACTCAATGAGAGTTTTAGATAGCCACACACTTCAGTCCTTCACAAATACAGTAGTTTACAAACATCATATTTTAATTTCTCTTTGAGAAGCTTGAAAGATAATTGTGGTGAATCTCAACTTATGATTACATTTTTCTTTGTATGTACTATTGAGGGACTTTTTCTTTTTTTTTAAATCAGATGGTCACTTTTATTTTAACAAGCAATGTAAATAACCTGTTTACTCTTTACCCTCAGATCACATTCTGTGTGTTTATCAAGCAGAACTGAATATTTTCATTTTCTACACAATACTGTAATAACTGTACAGTTCACACAGTGAGACACACAAACAAACTCACTATGCATACACACTACAGGTGCCGTCATTGGCTCCTCTGTGGATTGAACTGTTGAATAAACGCAATGGCTGTGCATGCTGGGATCTTTGGCGCATGTGAGGAGTCACCAATGGTTTATCCTGCTCCTCAAGATGGCTCTGTTTCCTTCTCCCTGTTCCAGCCTTGGTTCAAGGTTGTTGAGATGACAGAAGTATTTTTTCTGAGATGTTCAATATGTTGAAAAAATTCCCTGTGTCCAGCATCCAGTGTAATGTTTTGTCTAAATTCTCCACTCCTCTTTTTGTAGCATTATAATCCATTATCATTTCTGGCCATGGAATCTCCTATCCCTGTGCAGATCATATTGTGCACCAAGGATGTGTCATTTGTTTAGACAAACGTGAAGGTCTTCACTGGCCTATTCTGTGTGGCCAGCAGTTGAGATGGGAGCTCTGGCTTATTTGTCCTTATTGTGCTAAGCATTGTTACCTTCATCTTGAGGAGCTGCTGTCCCAGTTTGTGTAAAAGTTACTGCTTATGGCGTTGTGGCCATGCAGCTTATGTCATGTCCAGGGCGAGCCTCACGCCTTAATTTCTCACAGAAGTTCCTCCATCTGACTTCCCTTTTTTAATGAAATGACATCCTCTGCTCTTCTGTATCTCTGTGCTTCCCCTTGAGCAAGTTATTCATAGCTTTGGACTGGCTTATCATTTTTATGCAGATGATGTTTAGATCTATTTCAGTGTTAAAAGTGACACTTCATCACAGCCTTCTCAGCTCACAACTTGCTTCAGTGAAATTAAATTAAAATTAAAACCTGAACAGAGAAGAACTCTTTAAAATTAAATTGCAACGTAACTGAACTCCTGCAAAGTGGCACTAAAGTGCAACTTATGAAAATAAGGTCCTCTTTAACCATTCTGGGTGATGATCTCATCAGACATCCTTTTACTGCAAAGAATCTCGGTGTCACTTTGATTCCTCCTTTTCTTATTTCACCCATGTAAGCCATATTAAGAAACTTCCACCTGTTTCACATTCCTTATTTTTGCTCATTCCACTCCTTTTCTAATGCTGAGAATCTTGTCCCTGCTTTTATTGCATCCCACATTGATTATTGTAAGTCACTACTGACAGGTGCCACTTCTAATCTTATATCACAGCTCCAGCTGATTCAAAACTCAACTGCAAGAGTCCTGACACGGACCACCGACAGCGAGCACATCACAGCCATACTGAGAAAAGTGTTATATAAATGTAATAAATTATTATTATTATTATTATTATTATTATTATTATTATTATTATTATTATCCTGCTGCACCTTCACTGCTCCCTGTGTCTTACAGGACTGAATATCAAATTCTGTTCTTGACCTGCCCACTAAGGTCCTCTCATTCTGTGCCCCCCACTGACCTGCACTCTGTGGGTGACAGCAGGGCCCTCAGTTGTATATAACGCCCTGACTGTGGACTGACCTCCCTAAATGAATGACATCAGCTGACACCATTCATTTGTTTTTAACTCTTTTGTTTAAGAAGACATTAAACAGACCTGACATTCTGCCCCTTGTTTCAGTTTACCCCTTCTACCTGTCCAGGTAAACAAATTATATTATTTGTTATTAGTATTATATGTTGTATTTTAGTCTGGATTATTGTCTTTTATTCTATTTGAATGTTTTGTATATCCTGTATTTATCTTTATTTAGTGAGATATTTGTAGTCAATGTTATATAGGTCTTGATGTTCTTTCTGAATTTTGGGCATAGGAAGGGTGCTATATAAATAAATTAGGGTTATTAATAGTATTTTGTTTGGTGGCTTATAATAATAAGTGACAAAAACTAGAGCAGTTCTATGTAAGGCAATATATAGTATAATTCAGTGTATAACATGTATTGCCGTTTACTTCACATACATGTTTAAAAATATCAGATTGTCTAACATGTTTATTCTAAATTGGTTTAGAACAATATTGCACGCATGCATAGTACATTTAAAAAAATGTAATCACTTTTATTGTTAACGTTTTACTAAACTCTAACGTGGTGCAAACATTGTAATTATATTTTATATTTCGTTTCATGAATGTAAACGAAAAACTAGTTTCAAATAACACAAATCTTAACGATTTTAATTTTGTCGACATGTTAAATGGTTCCCACAGACCCGAACACAACATAAATAGTGTGTTTCACAGAAACGATCCGTATTGTTTAGTTTGATGTATGACACGACGTGATGGCAGAAACCCTCTGAACTTCCCCAGGATGTGTATTATTTAGTTTGTTGTACTGTTTTTCCTTCTCAGTTTTATCTTTTAAATTCTGAACGGGTCCTTGACCCGACGTTACTTTCCGGGCTTTGCCAAGACCTGCCAAAAGCTTCCAAAAGTTATCTTCCGATTCTCCGTTTTCAAACTGCGGTGACGTCAAGTAATGTTACGCAGTCACTCCTGAAACGTCACTTCCGGGTCTACAACTGCGGGGCTGAAACTGTGGTGACGTATGGTGCTGTGGCTCTGCAAGTGACAACAACGGAGTTATATTTTCGAAGGAAAATTAAATCAAATGTCTGAGGATAATTTTAACTGAATTACTGACATTCAAATGACAATGAAAATTTTCTTTTCTTTTTTTAAACTTTCTTCAAAAAGTACAGTATATCTCAATCAAATAATGTCCCAGGAATGAGTGCTAAATGGAGAAGGGTCTGGCTGCGGCCTGCAATACCTAGGAATTTAGACACGGAACGCCTTTCATATCACGGAACGCCCCCCAGCACTAGTCACGGAACGCCCTCTGATGTCAGTTTCGAGACGTCATCATTGTTTTTGTCGGAGTTCGAAGGAATGGTGGACTTAGAATAAATCTTTCTGAAAGCTTTTCGAGGAAAGAAGAAGAGTTTGAGTTGGAATTTAAGATGGCATTAATTTTTTTTTTAAGTTTTACTAATATTAGATAATATTATACTTTACTGCTAGGGTACGAATTATACCACAGTGTAATAAAGCTGTTGAATCAACTTTCAGGTTCCGTGCAGTACTAAACGCTCTAAGGAAGTATTAACAGTTAAACAAAAAACAGGATGGTTTGTGTAGCTAATTGTTACAGGGCTAATCGGAATACTCGATTCTGAGTAGTAAATCGACGGATTCAGCAGTCAATAATTTTTTATAACAATTGTTATAATATGTAATTGACCATTGTTTAGTATAATTAACCATAGCGCAGTGTAACGGACTGTAATCAAATATAAGTGACCGTGATTAAGTATTTATAATTGCCAGAATATCATTCACCATTTGTTCTGTATATTACGTATATGCAAGTTAATCAGAAACAAAATCTATCAGTAACCTGGTATTTTAGATATCAAAATATATTTCAGAAAGACAATACAGAGAGATTGAGCCATTATAAGGTAATGTTCCACAGAAAGCTTATTGTTTGCATAATTTTCAAAGTCAAACACAGTTAATAGTGGATATACTGGTTTTTCAATTATAGTAATGTTGCTAGTCTGAAGTTTGAATATACTTAGGTCACTTTAGATGATCTTTTTTCATAGTTCTGTATATATATTTACAGTAAATAACTGAAAATTTTAATAAGTAGCTACAAACAAAGGGCAAGTGTGAATGAAATTACATTGTAGACAATAATGAGGAAAAGAACAGCCAGGATAGAATCATGTTGTTGTTGTTATTATTATTTTCTAAAGTTCTTTCAATGATAGTACAGTTTGTTTGAACTCTTAAAACAATATTAAATGTTTCATGCCCACCTCCCCTGCATTCTTCAAAAATACTGCTTTTGAAGTTTTTTTTCAATTGAAATAAAGTAAAGTGATTGTTCTCGTGCATGT